>NW_005842175.1:1037112-1052283 GCF_000455745.1 Alligator sinensis
CCTCTCCTTCTCCCTCCTCTCAAATCCTACCCCTTTTACTGCAAGAACCCTCCCCTCTTCTCTTTTTGGCATCAGGAACAAATTCCCTATGTCTCTCTGTCTCATCAACTCCCCATTTCATTTTAAATATAATTTAAAACCCTCTCTTTTTTCAACTTGAGCCCATTCATTTCTCTCCTCCTGCTCTGCAGTCGTAATACATATTTCTGTGTTTATAGTATATAGTAATATCTTATTGTAACTGTAATAAAAATCTTCAACTATGTTTTCCTTCTGTAACTCATTTTTGTATAAAAATGATTCCTTGTATAAGAGGTGAAATCTCTTTTCTGTATGCAGCCATAGTGCCAGGAGCAGCCACATGCACCTTGAGATTTCAGTGAGTTTGTTTCCTCTGCCTCTGTGCTGTCGTTGAACCTGTTCTTCCACCATATCACTTAGAATGATAGAGGAATTATTTGGAATAGGCCAGAATCATGCACATAAGATAATGGGAAGGGACAACTGAGTCTGAATATCAGGAAGAAGCTTGATAAGAAGCTTTTAGGTCCTGATTCTGTGAAGCACTAAGCACCCTTATCTCCTACTGCAGTTTCTGGGCTCATCATCCTTCAAGACTGGACCTGATCAGATTGTGGAATAACCTCTCAATGGAAATTATGAGTCTGCTATTGCTTGATTGGACCAGTCAAAGCATTAGAGACTGTGGTGAAGGGAACAATCCTGCACTGATTGTCGGGGTAGAACATAGATGACATAGATCCAGTCCTTCTGTGATTTCTATGATTCTGGTAGTGTCAGTACAAGTAGAAATATAATTCCACTATTTCAACTGTGGTGTTCTTTTTTCTCTTATTTCTGGTTGTTTGCTCTGGGCCAGCTGTGCAACTCTCACTCATAATGGCAGATGCTTATTCACTCACATGTTCTCACTGGATCAGAGTTAATCCAGCACCTAGCACACAGGAGTCCTGGTCTGTGACCAAGGTTCCTTGTTCCCCCAGGGACTATATTTCTCTCCTGACAGCACTTACATAATTTTCAGGTTGTCTGTCCATCTGAGCTCCTCTTATAGAGCTTTTTGTACTTCACTGGCTAGTCTTCTCTGCCTCTCCTGTCTCCATAAGGAGAGATCTTGATCTTGAATGTTGGGAGTAACTACTAATACTATGGTGTGCCAAAACCTCCAGACCAGAATGAAATGAAAACTGTACATAGTGCTGGATAGGAAAGGGGTCAGAGCTGCAAAGGAGGTTGTCTCCCTCCATCACAACCACCATCAGCCCATTCCCAGAGCCACCCTTTCAGGAAGAAAGATCTCTTTGATAATCTCCACTAGCACCAAGTTCCACAAGACATTTTCCACAGGGCTGCTAGGACTTTAGGGAGGCCTAATGATAGGCTCTCAAAAGACACCTTTGTGACAGTCATAGCCTCTTTCACTGGAGGCATTTCATAGGATCCTAGTCACTTGCTGGGCCCCGGGCTTGGAGGGAAAGGCCTCTGCCACTTTTGGCATTTCAATGTCCTTTAGACAAGCCAGGTGAACACCAAGCCTGAGGAAAAAAGCCTACCCTCCCAATGCAGGAGAGAATTCAGAGAAGATTGGTGGAGCCACCTGTACCAACAAAGCCCTCAGAGCTCTCCACTCCTTGAAGCCACAACTTGCACAGAAGGGACAGTCCAGGCTGCCACAGAGCAGGGTCACCAGCTCCACCGCCCAGGTCAAGCACAGTGGCTCCCAGTGAGCAGAGAAGGCTCCCTCTTGCCTTGTCACCATTGGAGCTGATGATGCTCCCTCCCCTTTGAAGACCCCAATTAATTCATCCCCAATCAAACACATGTGTGCTTTGACCAGTCCAATCAAACATGGGGACAACTGAGCATCTGCCCAGCTCTGTGTCCCCCTGCTGCTCAGCTTCAGAGCACACCACATGTCAGGTCTAGCATGGATAGCAGGAATGTCCTTTCAACAATGTCTGCTGGGGGCAACGGGCATCCAGGCTTCTCCCTTACCTCCTCCCCAGGCTGAGGGGGACTGGTGGCTGCTGCTGCTAGAGCTTCTGGTATTGACAGTGCCAGATGCCAGTGCCCCTGTGCTGACAAACATGACCCTGGGATGGTGTTTGCCACTGGATTCCCAGCCCCTGTGTATATATGTGTCTGGGATGAGGGTATGACTGGATTGAAGTAAGGCTGAGGGAGTTGGTGAGAGTGGGCCACACTAACCGTTCAAAAGAATAATCAGGGGCTGGAGGGGAGGGTGCAGGACCCTGGGGGTGGCACTGGGAGGAACAAGGCTCTCTGAGGGACATGATGGTGAGGCCCCCTCTCACACAGCCCCTTGTAACCATCATAAACTTTGTTCACTACCTTGGCCCAGCTCTGAGGTGCACCTTGAAGCTCTCAGTCCCCTTCCCCTCAGCTCCCTCTTGCGTATTGGGACAGAAGGAGAAGAGCAGATTTCCTTGTCAATGAATCCACACTATGAAGGAGAGAAGCAAATCCAAGGGGTGGGAGGAGGAGAGAACATGTAATTCTCACACACTAGCAAGCTTGTCATCGCCTGCCTGGGCATGAATGGGCATTCAGGCAAATGGGACCAAAGAGGCAGGTAGTTGGGGGTCTGAGCTAGCCAAGCTGAGGAGTCAGTGTCCCACTGGAGGTCAGCCCGTCAGTGGCAGGCAGGGGCTCAGAGATTGATAGCACAACCGGTGCAAACTGGTTTGTAATTCTCTCTCTTTTTACAAAGTCTTCAGCGTTCAGCAGCCCTCGGAGAGCTTGTCTCAGAATGAGCTCAGCCGGCATCCAGGGAAGGGCAGAGAGATGAAGAGAGTTATGAAATTGCAATGTGTCTGAATCCCTCTCACTGCTTCAACTTCCCTGCGAGCCGCCTGGCCCCCTCATCTCTGAACTATGAAGCTGGTCAGGGAGAAATGAAATCAGGGTCATCCGGTTGGGGGTTTTTTCTCTCCATGAAGGCGCAGCTCCCCAGGTTAGCGTCCTGAAGTGAATAATGCCATTAAAGTGGCTGTGAGGAGAGTGCAGAGGGAGGCAGAGAGGCTAGTGACATGCCAGCACTGTTCACTTTGTGTACATCTCTGTGTGTGCGGGCTCAGATCTGGTCCTAACAAGCTGTGCTTGGCACAGGAAACTTCAAGGCGATGCGCGATCATAGCCTTTCTGTCAATTCAGTCGGAGCCTCCCCCGTGTGCAATGAGCAGAGGGCTGGATTGGGGAGGGGGGAGGGATTCAATTTGCAAGCAACTTCTTCTTCTGTGTTTCGAAATGACCCTTTTTTCTAAACAATCTTTCCAAAATGTCTTCTAGTTGGAGCAGGATTTGGGATTTCACAGTAAGCTACAAAGGAGAGAGAGAGAGAGATACACACACCATTGGTTAGGGAGAGACAAAGGAACGAGAGAGGATCATCACCACCACCACCAAAAAAAAATCTGACTTGTAACAAACCCGAGAATAAGGAAGATCAAGTGCTCAAGCGCCGGCTTCCTTATTTTATTTAATTTCATTTTATTTTCTTTTTAAGAGAATGTGTGTGTGTGTACATCTATATATGTATATACGTATACACACACACATTTTTATATATTTATTTATTTATTTAAATGACCCTTCCACGTTGCATTTCTCCCTTCTCCTGGGAAGAGAAACGGCTGATTGAAGTTTTGTGCTGGTCTAATTGTGATGTGAGGCTTGTATTTGGAGCCCTGGGCACGTATAGCTGGGATGAGAAGGAGGCTGGGCTGGGCTGGGAGAGAGAGCGAGCGAGCGAGCGAGACCCAGCTACGCCTCGCTCTCCGCTCCTGAAGCCTAGGGGAGCAATCATTTCAGGACTGAGGAAGAAGAGGGGTACAACCAAGAAGGGACAAGTGGGAAGGCTAATCCCGCACCCCCGCCCCTCCCTTCCTGCTCCTCAAAGCAGAGGAGGGTCACCACCATTTGCAGATGCCGGGGAAAAGGCAGTAAGAAGGGGAAGCTCTTGCCCCCAGCTCCCCTCCCGAGGTCCCCGCAGCATCCCGGGAGAGAGGCGGAGGAGCTGTTCTCCAGCACCGCGGAGCACCGGGTGCCGGGGAGCTGTCCACTTCAGCACCACCACGTTAATGCAGTAGGTGGGAGAGCAACTGACAAGGGAAGAGAGACAGAGGCAGCCACCGCCGAGCAGCAAACCCTGCAGCAACACACCGGTCCTCTTCTCTTCCGAAGCGTTGCAGAGAGGAGGAGGGAAACCCGTCTCGATTCTGGGGGAGCAACACCCTCTCCTGCCCACTTTTGCCTCCGCCAACAACACCAACTGCTGCTGCTGCTGTGGGGAAAGCCATGGAAGGCAAGACCTCAGCACCTGTTCAGCTGAAATCAAGGGCTTACAGTATACTGGGCAGCCTGGTTCGGTGGTAGGGGAAGAAACAACCAAGCAAGCAAAACAAACAAACAAACAAAAAGAAAGCAAGAAAAGTGCAAGAGAATAGAAACAAACAAAAAAAACCCCAACAACAACAAAAACAAAAATCCAAGGAAGATAACTGGGAAGGAAAGGGATTTTCATGGCGCAGGCTGCAGAGCTAAGCAAGAAGACTGAAGGTTGCATCTCTGCTCTTACAATCTCTAACTGTCTAGGTCCAGATAATGAGAGATTGTGTTGAGGATGCTGCTGCTGCTCCCCTGTTCACTGTGGAAGCCATCTCCAAATTAGCCATTACATATGGAAACTGGAGACCAGAATTTTAGAAAAAGGGATTAAGGCATCTCATTTTGGGGGGGTTTCTCTCTTTATTTCTCTCTTTTTTTTTTAGTTCTTTTCTTTCTCTTTTATTCTTTTTTTCTTTTTTCTTTCTTTTTTTTTATATATATATACATCTATTACAACTGGAACGTTTCTGATTTAAAAGGCAAGCCTCTTCCCGTGTGATCTTTGCAATTTACACTCTTTTCCGTGGGCTTTCTTACCTCCCTTTTTTATATATATCTCTCTATATATTCCCATTATATTATTAGTGGAATTATTATCCTTTTTTTTATTTTATTAACACACACACCCCAAGAATCCAAAGGCGGTTGGGTATTTATATAATGAAGAATTATGGGGCTCTTTGACAGAGGTGTTCAGATGCTTTTAACCACCGTTGGTGCTTTCGCTGCCTTCAGCCTGATGACCATAGCTGTGGGGACCGACTACTGGCTTTACTCCAGAGGGGTTTGCAAGAGTAAAATTGTCAATGAGAACGAAACCAGCAAAAAGAACGAGGAAGTCATGACCCACTCTGGATTATGGAGAACCTGCTGCCTGGAAGGTATTTGATTCTGGATCTCCTCCTCCCCTCCTCTACCTCCCCTTTTCTATCCCCCCCCACCCCCTTAAGTCCCTCCACATTCCACCATTTTCTCACTTCACTCCTTCCACTGTGGAGCAAGGGTGCTGGGGTTAGTTCCTGAGCAAGGGAAGGCAAGAGGAGAAGTGAAACATGCTCTGTGCTCTGTTCCTTTCTCGCTCTCTCTCCCTTGCCCTCCAAAAAAAATGCCAACCTTCTCCATTGGAATAATCTTTGTACTGTGAAAACATCCAGAGACTCTCTTAAACTGTGTGATCCGCCTCTCTCCAGCGTATGATTGACTGGGAAAGCAAGCAAAATGCTGTATTATTGGTGCACTGTTGGCTGTAATAACAGAGGGAAATAATTGCTCTCCTTTGCAAATTGCTTTGATGAAGACGGGGCTGAGAAGTGAGAAGTGGGGGGGGTGGCAAAGTGCTTCATATGTAAATATCACTTCCTTTTAGGAAAAAAAAAAAAAAAAAAGGCAAGCCAGTCTTGTTATGGCTAAGCACAGGCTGGTTTGAAAAGGCTCTCGACTCCAGTCATCTCAAGCAGAGTTTAAGAACGTTTCGTAATGTCTCCGAGCAGCTACATATTGCTGGGCTGGGTTGAGTGGCTTTTGTTTGGGGTAATTTGTCCACCCCCCTTCCTGTTTGTTTGTTTTCTTGAAGGGTTCATTGCAAAGGCTAACAAGAAGGGAGCCTTTGAGCAGAAAGCCAGCCTCGGTGGGAATGTGGTGAGGCTGAAAAGCAACTCGGCTCCCACATAGAATGACATGTCTGATGGCAAGAGGAGAAACAGCATTGCAGCCAGCTCCTGGAAGCAGACGCTCCGAGCAGGGCGGGGGGCGGAGAGCAGAGGGGGAAGCAGTTTGCTTTTCAATACGTGCTCTTTAGTCTGGCTATGGGGAAGGGGGAAAGCGGGGGCTCACTGGGGAGGTGGGTTTCGCAGGGGCACTGATGCAAACGTCTGGTTTGTGGCCACACTCACGCAGAGCCCCCAGAGCCCAGCAGAAAAATCCGTGCTCCTGAATCGCCTCGAAGGTGGAGGCTGGTGGGGCTTTGCTGTGGGCGCCCCCAGATAAGGCAGTAGGTCTGTGTGTGTGTCCACCTGAAGCGAATAAGCGCGGATCTCTGCCGAGGGGAGTGGGGAAGAGGATACCGCAGAATCGCCTTTCTCTCCCAGCAGTGTTGGAGACGGAAAGCGAGAAGAGGGAGGGGGGTGGAAACTGTGCGTGTCCTAATGGCACCCCCTCCCCACAAACCCAGCGAAAACTGCTCTTTGGAAATGGTTGTGTCCGGGCAAAAGCACGAATCCCCCCCCCTTTGGTCTTTGGTGCAAACGGTTGAGTGATGGCTGGACATGTTTTGAATAGCTAAGTGACTTCATTGAGCGATGGTCTATTTGACGCATACTGCATTTGGTGCCCTTTCTCAATCCAAACCCGCTGCCTTTTAACATATTCTGCAGCGGAGCTCTCTGCTGAATGCTATATGCTATCTCCAAGCCAGAAAATCAATAGCAGTAAATTAATCAGGGACGTTTGAAACATCCCCCCCCCCCCCCAAAAAAAAAAAAAATTAAGAGCCTTTCATGCAGCTGTTCATTAGAAGTGGAGCAAGAGACAGCCTCTTCATTACTCATTGATGAGCGAGAGCCTTTTACAAATATATAAACCAGCAGAGAATCTGGCTGCTGCTAAGCAGGGTGTGTGTGTGTGTGTGTGTGTGTGTGTGTGTATATGTTGGGGTGTATGGGGGTGTGTCTGGGTGTTATGTGTGTGTGGTGGGGGTGTTGGGTGTGTGGAGGAAGTGTCTGTATGTGTGCCTGTGTGTTGAGGGTGTGTGGGGAGGTGTTAGGTGATGGGGGGGGGGGGGGGGGGGGGGGGGGGGGGGGTGGGGGGGGGGGTGTGTGTGTGTGTGTGTGTGTGTTGGGGGGTGGGTAGCATCTACCTCCAACCCCACATTCCCAGGGCTGGAGGTCTAGACAAACGGAGTTGGGGGAGAAGCGACATGGATGTAGGAACTATTGTGCATTCTGGCTGGGCATGAACCCAGTGGGCACTGAAAAGCCTTGTCTGTGCCCTTCCCTGCATTTTCCAGGAGGCAGGAACTGACCTGAGAGGCGATTGGCCGCAAATAAAAAGCACCGGCACCTTTTAATTAAAAGCTCAGCATTGCCCCCATCCCAAAACCCCTGCCTGTCTGCCGGTTGAACTTGCTGGCTAACAAGCCCCCTCCCTTCCCCCCATCAGATTTCCAGTGGGTTTCAATTGCATCACTGCAAAGGGGGGCTGAGATGCAGACAGATGCTGAGATGCTGGCTTGCCCCTGAAGGCCATTCTCCCATCCACCCAACACTAGTGGGGTGCAGCACCCCCTTCCCTGGCATCAGTCAACTCTCCCCCTCCCCCTCTCCAATTTGTTTAATTGTTCATCTGAGAAGCAGCAGCCATGTGAGCACTGAGGTGGAGAGGAGGCTCCCCATCCCACCACTGGAGAATGCAGAGGCAGAGAGAGAGGAAAGGAGGTGGGGGAGTGGAAACAGCTTTAGCCCTGCTGCTAATTAACTAGACCAGCTGCTAAAATTGGCCTTCCCCAAGCCAAAGGGGCAGGTATAGTTTTGCCCTAAAACTTCCCCTGGGGAAAGGGTGGGGAGAGGAGGATATTCTAGCACGGCAAAAGAGGTTACTGAAAAAGGATTGTGCAGGGGGCTTGCTTTAAAAATGCTAATGTTACACAGAAATGGCCCATGCCTGGATGGCTTAGCAGTGCCTTCTGCTTCCCCAGAATTGGCTTCTCCATCAGGGATTTGTGTGGGGTTAGACTTCTGTTCATTTTCCTCCCTAGAAGTGAAGAACATATTTCACATCCCCTTGTCAAGCTGCTGTTTTGTGACTGTAAATGAAAGGCAACTTGGTGGTTGTTTCTGATCTCTTTTAGGTTTTTATTAGTGCAGCTGGTCTCTTGAGATACTTCTTTTGTTTCTCCCCTTCTGAAGAGAGACTAAGAAATGCTTCCCTTGCTCTACTTCCTGGCTCCCTTGCTCTACTTGAAAGTTTTCTGCTAAGTGGTGTGGGGGGAGGGGGGAAGAGTTGTACCTTCTTTCTCCACTGTGGTGGACTGGTATTGCTTGTGAATGTGAGGATCAGCTTTTGGGTGTGGGTGTGCAATGGGAGTTGAAACAGCAAAGATGGCCACACATCTGGAACCCTCCTCATTGACTGCCATGTGCGGTAGCAAGATGCAGGGAGTGTCCCTCCTGACTTCCAGGGGCTTTGGCTCAGGCCTGTATGGTGAGGAGCAGCCACTGGGCATATAAGGAGCTACACTACAGGGGCTAGCTAGAGAAGTAACCATTATTGATCTGTGTCTATGGATAAAAAGCCCCTGTTAAGGCTGCTAGCATGGGGATTCCCTTGGTCCTGCAAGAATTCAGTAACACTGGGGTTGCAGTTGGAAAGCAGGGCAAAACATAACGTTTTGGAGATGGCAGGTTATCAATTCTGTTGTCTGTAGGTAGCTTACATGTAACTGGGGCTCCTGATAGTAGTGTCTGTTCTGGGGCCCTTCTGTTTTGCCAGTCAATCTCCATTACTGTTTAGAGCGCCCTCTTTCCCTATGCCTGCCTGTCTGCCTTAGGTCTTTCCATGCCCCGGTTACTATCGCATCAGCCTGTGTGTTCATTCTGCTCCCTGCAGTGCTCTCTCTCTCCTAGCTTCATCCTAGAGGGGAAGTTTAATCTCCCTCTCCAAGAGAATAGTAATTTGGGAACCCGTATTTTTCAAGTGCACTTCTGACAACTGGGCCCTTGTAAAGGTGTCACAATTTGAGCCCCTCAGAATTCCAGCCCTTAAAATCACTAGTCCCACTCAGAAAACTGGGCTTGGGATCCTTCTATTTTAGAACTCCTCCTCCTTCAAATATTCATTTGCTTTCCCTTAATGGTTTTCCAACCTTTTCCTGTAGGACCTTCTCCAGGGTTGACATGAACATGGATGTCAATCTCAGTGTTTCTTCTACCCTCCAATCCAGCTCTAAGCTAAGAAATACGTTCTCTGCTCAGGTGATTAAATGCCACACTAGCAACACTTTTTGATCTTCCTTCAGACGTCTCTTTCTCATACAGCAGAAACATCTAAGCAATTTTTCGGGTTATTCAAGAATCTTTGCCTTTCAAGGAAAATGGCAGAGTGACTGATATTTTTTTTCCATTTAAAGAATGCTCACTTCCAGCTTTGTACTTCCTTGTCTACCCACCAAACAGCCAAGATCTGCAGACTCATGTCACCTATGGATCACCTATTGAGCACCTCTTATGACTTTGAGAAAGTTGCTATCCTTTTCTGCAGGAAAGATTATTATTATGAATAATATTCCTCAATCCAATTTTTAAATAAGTCCTTAATTATGGAAATCTGACCCTCCTTCTAATAGAACCTCAAAAACTGAAAGAGAGTACCTTATCGGGATCTTGCAACTCAAACAGAAATGCACTGTATCTTTTTTTCTGTACTAGTGGCTTTGCCATGTTACCATCATTAGAGAAGGGACAGGTCTTGGAGGCATTTATACTGAGGAGGAGGGAGAGAATGGTCCAGGGAGAGCAGGCATGAGTGATGCGCATGGGGTTAGACATCCCTGTAGATCTGACTGGTGTGAAAGCAAGTAATTGAATGTATATTGGTGCAGAAAATAATTCCTGCCTAGAGACCCTTCCTGAGGAAAATTAATGAGATGATCCGTTTTCCTTTCCAGCTCGTTATATCTGAACCACGCAGGAAAGTGTAGTGCAGTTTTGGTGTCTGACAATGAAGGTTTGACAGCAAAATGAAGCCGGGTACATTCACTGGGGCTTCCTCCTCATGCTTCTGGCAATAAGCCTTGCTTTCAGCCGACATAGTCCCTTGCCACCCCCCTGCCCCTTCCACAGCTTTGTCCCTGTATCTCAGCCATGATGTGCTCATCCATCTCCTGCCCCCACTGCAGCTCTGTCAGTACATGTCCTCTCTCTCCTGCAGAAGCTCCTGCTATTCTGCTACAAGACTTATGCAGCTTTTCCATCCTGTCTGGTAGTATGACTTGTGAGTCTAGTTTTGGGACAACTCTGGGCACCCAGTGTCAACAGCAACAGATTAAACCAACATGCTGATTTTGTTGAAGTCCAGGGTTACAGGAGGCCTAGATGTAATGCTGCATCTGAGTCACAGCAGCAGGCACTGGCCCAGCATAGAGCTGACTGTTGCTGACTTCGCACCTATAGAGGCAGGAGGGCCTGGGCTGCCTGGGTTCTTCAACCCTGAAAAAGACCAAGGGCTCTGAAGGTAGTGGCGAAGGGAGAGGACAATGTTTTATTAGGGATGAAGGACAATGTAAAGGAAGTTTGCCTAAAGCTAGGGTGACTTTGGTCCTTCTTGTGACTAAATTCACATCTGATTGCAGGCTGGATGGAGTTTGTTTGAGGAGCATGAATAACCAGCAGCTGAGACCAGCATACTCACTTCTTTTGTGAACTAGGATGTTTTGGTGCTATTCTACAATAGCAAACAGCCAGGAACTGATGTTGAAATGCCTTTAAAAGAGCAAGTATGAATCTTTCTACTGAGGGAGGAAGAAGGAGGGGTTAATAGTGTCCTGAAATGCACCAGGAACTGCCTCGTTGAAGAGAGTGAGAGGGAAATGTAGTGGGAGGGACACAGACGCAGTGTGGCAGCAATAATGCATAAAGAAATTACATAGGGCTAGAATAACCATTCCCTTTTTTCTGGAGATACCGGGAGCTATTTCTGTTTGCTGTTTCCATTCTAACCCATCCATTTTCCCCATGCATCCTGCTTACTGCCCCCCATTCCATTTTAGTATAATCTATTCAAGACTTCATGGTGGGGTAGGGGTTGGAGAGATTTTACATCAGCATCTCTACATTTTTTACAAAAAAAAAATCAAGGAGGCTACCAAGGGGAGCAGGAAACCACTTCAGGTGCTGGGAGTACTCTGTCCCCAGCCTCTGTTTTAAGAATACATTCCCAGTTGAGCATGTCCTTCCTATCCCAGAGGAAGTCCTCCCTGCTCTGTGGCATGTTGTTTCAACCCTCCAGGCTGCGCTGGCTGACTAGGACCCTGCTACTGCACATCACAGGCAGGAGGCCTCAGCCATTCCAAAGGGTTCACAGGGGGCAGCAGTGTGTTTTGTTAAAGAACTCTACCCCCCGCCCCCCTCCCATCCCTTTTCCTCCTCCCAAACATCGAGGATGTTTGTCAGGGGAAATGCACGATGTACCTGGAATAAAACATGCTTCAAAGTTAGTTGTTTTCCCCCTTTGCTTATCTGACCTTACTTCTATATCTTTAACCCTAGCATTTCCTCTCCCTCCATCTTTGACTCATTCTATCCATCTCCATTTTCTTTCCTTCTCATTTCTCTCCCATCTTTCCTCTTTGTTTTTCTCTTTCATCTCCATGTCTCTTCTGTTCTGTCTTTCAAAAGCAGCGTCTCCTTCATGTTCACTCCAGGTTCTCCGTTACCAATCCCTCCCCACTTTGTTCTCTCCGCTGTTACATTATCTCATCCTCTTGCTTTCCTTGGTCTGCTCTTCTGTCCCCATCACTGCTGCATTCTCACTTTTCTCTCTTCTTTTCCAGTATTTCCCCCTGGTCCTTCCTTCTCTATTTGTCTTTCCATTATTCCCCTCCTCCCCTCCTGCACTGAAGGACCCGATCTCCAGTGATCTGTTCTTCCTCTCCCAGCACCTGCCGTTATAAAATGTCTCTTTCTCCCTATCCTCTCAATGCAGTTTCCTCTTCCTTTCCCCACCATGAACGGCTTGCTTTCTCTCATCAAGGGATGTAACACCTGTTGCTGCTGTTGAGGGTAAGGGAAAGCTGTGTTCCACATTTCTCTGCCCTCCTTCCCAAGGGGACATGCTACCCCCTCAGGGTGAGTAAGACCTGGCTCCCTCTTCCTTCTGATCCCTTGCGCTAGTTGCCTGCAGATGAGCCAACTCCCTCTCCTTTGCTGCCTCCAACCTCCAAAAGCCAGAGGCCTCACTGGCAGCTGAGCAGTGGAGCTAGTTCATCTGCAGACAGCCAGCTAGTGGGCTGGAAGGGGGAAAGATGAGAGTTCAGGCTAGAAGGAGCTCACAGCAGCCCTAAACCCCTCCCTGGAAGCCCTCAGACATGATTCAGTGCAAGGTCCTACCAAAAAATAAGGGCTTCTATAGCCATAGCCCTGGGCAGCTATTGTACAGAGCTGTGAATAATCTATGACTATCAGGAGGGAATGGCATGGCAAACATTCATCCCTCATGAGCCATTTATACTGGGGAGGTTTTCATCACAAGAAAAGAAATGAAAGCTGAGATTAACATTGACGCACAAAAGATTTGGAGGAAGGGGGTAATGTGTTCAGGCTTCCTAAGCCCCACATGAATAGCTAGATGAATGGCTATGGCTCTGACAGATGAAGTTTGGTGCTGAAAAATGCAAAGTAATGCACATTGTTGCGGGCAAATATTTGAATGACACTTACACCTAACCCTCTAACAGGGTTGTAAATGAACTGTGTCAGCTCAGGAAAGGGACCTGGGCATCACCATGGACAGCTCAAGGAACATTTCTGTTTGATGCAGGGTTGCAAGCAAAAGAAAATCAACCAAAAATCCCTGCCAAGATGTTAGGATCCATAAGGAATTGGATGTGGAAAGATACAGAAAATAACCTATTGCTGTCATAACAATCGGTGGTGTAGTCTCATCTGGAATACCGTGTGCAGTATTGGCCACCCCATCTCAGAAAGGGCATTGTAGAATAAAAGGGGATTCAGGAAAAGGTGACAAAATGGTTAGGGATGTGAAAAAATCTTGCATGAGAAAAGATTGAGCCTTTACACCCTAGAGAAAAGATGATCAAGAGGGGACATGACTGAACTGTATAAAATAATGAATGCTCTGGGGAAGGTAGAAGGGTGCTTCTGTTCTCTTAGTGTGATGACATGCTCCCAAGGGGACATGCAAGGAAATCAAAAGGTAGTAAATGAAAAATTGATTAAAACCTCTTCACTCGATGCAGAACCAGACTGTGAAACTCACTGCCGCAAGAAACTGCTGAGGCTAAGGACTTAGCACGATTCAACGAGTGGACATGTCTATGTAAAGCAAGACTATGCAGAGTTATCATAATTAACACTAATCAGAATTTTAGTATGGCTATTAAACCTCATGAAGCAGGATTAAGCTAGACTCTACTGAACACTATGATGAGATCATTGGGGGGCAGATTATCATTCTCCCCACTGTGAGTTTCTTCCACCTCCCTTTAAAGTATCTCATGCTGGCCAGTGTCAGAAACAAGAGACTGGACTAGAGGGACCACATTCTGGCTGTCTCTGTGTTTCTGAATGCTAGTGCTGCTCCATTACACCCATAGGATTTGAACTAGGCCTGTGTTCCTGCTGGTGTCGATGATTGCCCTAATTTGACAACCTGACAGCGAGCCTAGGGTATTTCTATCATATTTGACTAGGAAGCATCCAGGATAGAGAGCAAATTGGGGAACATATCAAATTAGGTGGAATGCTTTCTTTTGTACCCCAGGGTATAAAACGAGTAGTCAGCAATGCAGGTGCTATATACATGCAAAGAATTATTATCCTCAGACTCCTTGCTGCCCAGAAAGCAATAAGCCTCAGATCTCTTTGATGCTATCATGACCAAATTAGAAACAAGGTTGTCTCTTTTTCTCTTGTATCCGTGGAAATGATTACTGAACTGGCATTTGATGACGTACAATACTGTCGTGTTGTTGTATACAACTGGGCAGGGCCTGATCCTCCTTTCACTTGCACTGAAGTAACTTGACTGAAGTTAGTGGAGTTATATTGCTTTTATGCCAGATGTAAGTGAGAGGAGAATTTGACCCATACGGTGCAAACAAAACAGGGATTCCACACACACATACAAAATGCTTTTCTGAGCCTTTGCCTTGATGCATACCTAGATCCCCAGGGCCAAATTCACTTCAAGTTGTGCATCCACTTATGCCAGCAGTAAGTTTCATCCCTACCACCACTTCTTTAAGAGTTACTTCTATTTTCATCCTCATTGTCGTGTCTAGAGAAATGCTAAAATAGACAAGAACAAACTGTCACCCCTCCTCCCAGGCAGAGATGCCTTTATGGGATCAGTAACTTGGTTCTATGAATATGCAAAATGGCAGATGTGACAGTTTGGCTTTGAGCTTCTGACCACGAATCCTCCACCTCTCTCTTTCTGCCTTCCTCCGAGCTTCTGTCTTCCTTTTCCCTCACTCCTCTCAGTCCTCCTTCCCTTAATCTTTCTCCCATCTCCTTTTTTATTCTGCCTTTTGCAGACAGGGTCTACTGTCATACTGCACCCCACACAAACAAAACTGTCACACTTCAGGCATTCAGAATAAGGTGCAAGATCCTACTCCATTTCAACAGAGTACACTGTCTGAAATTTGCATGCTAGTTGGCTCCAAATATGTGAGTAAACTCCCCTCAGAAACCGGCAGGCTTTATCCTGAACCTTGGATCCCAAAATTGCACACTGATACTTGCCAGCTTTTCAAAACAGAAAATGAGGGTAATCTATAGTACACAAATGGGGTCAGACTTGAGCATGCAGTGTTGTGCATTTCCCATCCAAAGCTGGGGATTTTTCAGACGTGCATGGTTTTGCTAGAAGCAGCAAAACCACCATAAAATCAAAGATTTAAAATGTCATATAAAGCACATAGTCTGTCAAACAGAAAATAACACTATCCATCTACCTCCACTGGATTTTGTTTAATCCTCCTTTATTTTTCTTTTCCTATTCCCCTCT
>NW_005842175.1:1052293-1053151 GCF_000455745.1 Alligator sinensis
GCTCCCCCCGGCCATCCTACTAATTCATCTCTCCATGTTCATTCTTCTTCAATTTGCTCAAAGACCCCCTTTCTTTCTAAGGCCTTGTTTATACTATCAGCGTAGCTGCACTGATGCTGATCACAACTTAGTTCTAAATTGTTGACCAGAACAAACCATGGTCAGCATCAGTTTTGGTACCCAGTGTTCAAGCAAGAGTTATGCATGGTTAGCCAAACCACTGTTGATCTTGGGTTGTTTTAATCTAAATGTACAGCTGTATTGTGCCCATCCATGGTGCAGCTAAACAAATTCTTGCAACAGATCTATTTCCTAGAGGCTAAGACTCTTCTTTTTTGCTTCAACCTTTACCCCCTTTAAAAATAAATGTGAAGAGAACCAGCAGGTGACAACGTGAATGTATTGTTAATTTACCTGCATTTGGAAGAAGACAACAGTTCAGATATTGAGGTGGAAGTTTTGGGCTGCATTTCAGGCAGCTGTGCAGGGTGGAGTCCCTGCTACAATTGCACCCAGAAGATGTGAATTCAAAGCGTATATCTACACCTCCTCTATGATGATCTCAGTACCATAGACAGGAAACAAGGCCCACCTACTCACTCCCTCCTCAACATATGCCATGCAAGGAAAACTGTGGTATGATTGCATACACCAGCACCAGGAAAACATAGTGGTGGTCACAGGACCACAACTCAGACCAAGATCCTGGGAGTGTCTCTGGACATGCTTCAGAAAGCAAGTACATGACAAATTTTGGTGTGTGGAGTGGGAGAGAGTAGATTCATAGATTCATAGATGCTAGGGTCGGAAGGGACCTCAATAGATCATCGAGTCCAACCCCCTGCATAAGCAGGAAAG
>NW_005842175.1:1054828-1094391 GCF_000455745.1 Alligator sinensis
CGAGCAGAGGAGGTGTATTCGTCTTTGGTGATCTCTCCCTGTTTCCACTTTTTATGTGCTCCCCTTTTGTCCCTTAGGCTGCCCTGGATTTCTCTGGTCAGCCAGGGAAGCCTCCTGGCCCCTTTCCCCCTTTTGCCTCGCTCGGGGATCGTCTTGCTTTGTGCCCGAAGGATCATTTCCTTAAGGCACAGCCACCCTTCTTGGGCTCCCATCACTTCAAAACTCCTACTCTGCAGTGCGTCCTTGACTAATCGCCTGAGTTCATTGAAATCAGCTTTCCTAAAGTCTAGCACTTTCACCCTACTAGTTACCTTACCCACTCGACGTCTTATGGTGAATTCTATTATTAGGTGATCACTGTCCCCCAGATGGCTACCGATCTGTAGGTCCCCAACCATGTCATCCCCCGTTGCCAATACCAGATCCAGTATGGCATTCCCCCTAGTGGGACCGTGTACCTCCTGTGTCAGGTGGAGGTCCTGTACACAGGTTAGAAACCTGCGTGACCTGAGTAGGTCAGGTTTATTTCTTGCTGACCACAGAAGAGATATAGGCATAAACAAAAGATCGATCAGATATAGTTACTGTGGCTTCCATCTTAGATCCCAAGCATTACTTTTTCTCTTAGTCCAGGGGGCAATAGTTTGAGCATTATTATTGTCATGGCTCTTTGAAAGACAATAACAGAACCGGGTGGGAAGCATTCCCCGCCATTCATGCCTGAGTGGGAGAGAATGATCAGTGATACACGTTTTGCAAGGTTCTTCCTATAGCCAGGGCTGCCAGGGAAAAGTGGCCAAGAAAATAGGCTGATGAAACCCTTTATGGGCAGCTGCCACTGTCCCTTACGGTGTCATCAGCACCAGCACAAAGAAAGTTGCCATACTTGGGAACTTGGGAGTGGGAGCTGTGGAAGGCTATAGGCAAAAAGAGTGTCATCTTGAGCAGAGGAAGAGATGCAGAAGGAAGGGGAGATGGAAATGAAAGAAACTGGGGTATAGAGGGAGAGGTATAGAAAGAGGATGCCACATAAAGGGACTGGTTGAAACAGCCCTGCTGAAGATGACAGCCCCTCTCAGGGATGGGTGAAGTGCGGGGCCTGGATGGTCCCATGGCAGCTAGGAAGTGCCAGTTGTTAATGGCAGAAGGGAGGGAGTGGGGTGAGACATATGGGCTGGCTTGGGCAGTGAGGTAACAAGAAGCAGCAGCTGAATGAGGGGAAGATCCCCAAGATATTCTGGAAATAAAAACTATGGGCAGGGGGAGATTAAAAAAAACCTAAGAGCCTTGGTCAAAGGACAGTCCCAGCTATGCCACCTCCTGTCCTTGACAACCTGCCTCAGTGTCTCTGTCCTGAGCCCCCTCTGTGTCTGTATCCTGAGCACTACTGTGAGGCTGACCCCAAAATTGTCAGAGATGGAGTCATGTACCTCCTTTCCCAGGAACCTACCAGAGGATCCTTTATGTTGGCCAGACAGTAAGGGACTTCACACCAGACCAGCTCCCCAAGCCTTTCACATGTGGAGATATTTGTCCAGTCTTCCCCTCAGTGCCTTCCAGACAGAGAGGCATTTATCTCTTTAAAGAAAGTCACACTTGCACAGGAAGGGCCAGTGAGAGCTTGGCATTAAAGACTTGTGATCAAATGGAAGAGAATAATGGTGCAAGCCTGGGAGAGTGTGAGCTACTGTGATGGGGTGGAGATTAGAGGACCTGAAAGGTGCCCCATTTTGATCTGAGGTTCTTCTAGTTCCCCTATTACTGTACTGTCTGAGCACCTTGTCAACCTTAATATATTTATTCTCACAACCCCTTTAGAGGCAAGGCAGTTCTATTATCCGCTGCTTACAGGCCCAGAGTGATTAAACGCCTTGCTCAAAATCACGCAGAAAACCTGTGCTCCAGTAGGGATTTAAACTTACTTCCCTAATCTTATACTACTGTACTGCCCTATGCATTGCACCATTCTTCTGCTGTGCAAATTATTGCTTAGTTCCTGCATTTGCTGGAATACGTATCTCTGTGAGAACAGAAGTGGCTTCCCCTGATTCTCCAGAAATTCATTCCAGGGCTGGTGTGAAATCACAGGAGAGGTGATTTCTTTGCTGCAGTGGCAGTACAAATTGGTCCACATTACAGAACTAGTGGGAAGAGAGGGCTAGGAGGAAACAGACACTGCAAAGGAGAATACTGTGTGGATATAGAAGCCCAAGAGATTTAACCTATCCTACATGCATACAGAGGACTGTTTTTGTTAGTTGGGTTTTTTTTCTGGAGCTAGATTGGCTTGAAGTAGCCCAAGGGGAAACCTCTTGAGGATACCACCCCTTTAGAAGGTGGATGGAAGTTTGGGATTGAAGGATCTATGACAGCTGGTCAGAGAGAAACAACGGGAAGGGAGTGCCCACTGCCCAGCTGTAGAGAGAGTGATGGAGCTGAGTGAGGGAAGGAGGCTCCCCAAGGCTGATTTAGTAAACCCACCCGAGAGAAGAGGAAATGTGAGGAGAAACAAAGGAACTGTGAGTAAAAGAGACATTGGATGCTCCTGTCTAAAGGGATTAGGAATGTGTGAATGGTGCAGCTGTGGACATAGAGAGATTCATCACCTCATCTACTTGTTCTGCTCCAGACTATGGCAGGTAAAGGGATTCATTCTGTCTTCCCTCCTGATCCCAAAAGTGGAGGCCTTCACTCTTTTTTCCTCTTCTCCACTCCAGCCTGCAAGAGAGGGAAGGATTTAGACACAGGTGCTTTTAGAAAGTCATCTAGCAATCAGGACTACCACTGCCCATAGATTTGTGATAGATGAAAAGAAAGGAGGGGCATGGGGAGAGAACAAATAAGTCAGAGGACTCTAGGTTAAACCACTTTTGTCCTAATTTATTTCTAGAACCATTTACCCGACCCCTCCCTCCTCACTTCCCTTTTATAGTGGAGAAATTTCTAAGGAATGATAGAGGAAGTGGAAGGAGCAGGAAGGAAAGCGAGGCTAGAAACACTTGTGGAAGAGGGCAAATGTCCATGAAAGCGAATGAGATATCAACAAGGCTCTTGGCCTGTGAGAGCCTCTCTGATTCTTTCTGGTGTCCCTGAAATCCAAGTCTGTGTTTCTTTTATGCTGGGGGGGAGGGGAGGTAAAGTCTCTGGAAATTACCTACAGTTTTGACTGCACTATGGAAAAAAGCAGGGGAAGCAAAGCTAGATGCTTCTTTACACAAGATGCTCTTCAGAGAGCTCAGGGCTGGTTAGCTGGCCATTATCCTTTCTATTGTTCCAGTACCCAAGGTGGTCCATTTGGGGGCAGGGCCCATTTATGCTGGATGGCATGCAAGCCCGAGGGATATGCTCTCTTCCCCAAAGACGTTATGGTCTTATGATGACAAGCCACATATGGAAGGCAACAAAGCAAGAGGCAAAGAAAATAGCTGTGACTCTTCCATACATCCTTTTACAAACTATTCATTGAGGACAAGTGACCACACTTTCTCCTGTGGGGTGGGAGAGACTTGTAGACAGTCTTTCTCTGCTTTAAATTTAAAGAAGTAGAAGATCACTGATTCTATTCTGACCCTGTCCTGAAATCAGTTTTGATTTTTAAATGATTCCTGTTTAGTAAGTGTTGGTGTCCTTTATGGAGATGACTTGGGCAATTTCACATTAATTTTTAACCAATGGGTCTCTTAGGAGCCTGAACATGGAGCTGAGTTCTTTTGAAAATGTAGCCCCAAATGCATGTTTAAATCTTTTGGAAAACCCAGCCTCATGAGCCCCTAAATGACATTGTTCCACCATTGCAATTGCCTCTTTCACTTGCAGCCTCAACAGAGGGGCCAAGGACTGAAGGAGCTGTAAAAACTAGACTGATGTGTCGCCCGTAGTAGATTTCATCTCCAGGCCAGGGCTGAGGCTGACTGGAGAGGCAAGGCTGCAGTAGTACTGCCCATGCTGCAGCAGCTCCGGGGAGAAAGAACATCAATTTCCAGGGTTGTCAATACAATGCCATTTACGCGTGTAAACTCATTTAATTTATGAAAAGCGAGCACTGCAAGATTTACTGGTTGAGAAATGCTTTGCTCTGAAAAATAAACCAGAACTTCATCCGGCCTTGAACACTCATTTGAAATTTTGTGGGTCTGCTTGTTCTGCACCTTCTTGATCATTCTAATTGAGAGCACTGGCTCTTTCATGGCTCTTGAGAGAAAGCGGAGGGAGATCCTTGAGCAGGCTCAAGGAGAGAAGGGCTCAATGGTCACCCGCTCATGGAGGTTGACCACATCATTGCCTCGGAGAGACGACCTGCACTCACTCAAGGGTTCAGCCACGGGGCCCAGTTCCAAACCTTGCTCTTCCTCTGATATCAAGCTGAAGAAGCCGAGTCTCCACAACAGATATACAATCAGTAGCTTTTCCCAAATGATGTATCATTGGAAATACTAAAAATAGGCTGCATGGGATCATCAGCTCTGCTCTCTGGAGAGCACAGTAAAAGGCTCTGAGGGACATGTTTATGAAGTGTAGGTGGTTCATTTCTAATCAACGGGAGATTGATAAATGATTGCTAGTGAACTTCACTCTCAGGGTACATCTACATGCTACAGTGCAGTGCCATGCAGAGATGTCACAAGCTAGCTTAGGTACTAGAAGCAGCATATCTGTTAATGTGGTGCTCCAGCAGGGCTAATTTACCCAGACAGGGTGCCATGCTAATGAGGCCCTACTGCCTCCAATGCCCAAACTAGCTTGTTCAGATTTTAGCTCAGATAAATCATTATGGCACTGTATTGTACCGTGTAGACGTACCCTCGGTGCTGTAAAAGTTTACAGCTGTCAGTACTACCTTAAACTACCATTGATTCTTTCACTTGCAGTCCCATCCAATTAACCTCTTCTATTCAGGACTTTAAGAATATTATCTCTCTTTCTCAAGTTAATAATCTTCAGTTTCAGAGCCACTAATCAACTTTTCAAGATCTAATGACCAAGTCTGTGCTGAATTACACCCTGGTAACTGAGTTGGATGTATGGAAGAGGGCAAGATGAGAGGGAAAATGATTCCCATATCTGTTTGGTAGTATGACAGTGAAGGAAGGGAATTAATTCAGGGGTGTGGAAGAAAGAGGCTGGAGGAGAAAGTGGGATCAAGTCATTCTGGAGCAAGCATGGGTGGGGCATGGAGACAAAGGGATATTCAGGTCTCATGGGGGAAATGAAGAGCAAGGGTTTGGATATTTGGCCAGGGGATATGAAGGGGAAAGTGAGAAAAACTGGGAAAGGGGGTGTTTGGAGCGACTAGAAGAGAGAAAATTAGAACATTTTGTCTGAACTGGAGTTGTGCTACTGAGCCAGATTTGTTCAGGAGAGACCACCGTTAGAGACTACCATTAATTCCTTTCATTGCATGTACTAGATTTTTCTGGTCTGGAACAACTTGCTCCTAATCCAAACCCAGAGATGGGAAGCAAGGGTGTCTTTAAGCTATCCACTCTGGTAGCCGGGAGTCAAAGCCCTTTTTCCTAGCTCCATCCACTCCGCTGAACATGGCAGCTACTAGCGTGGTTTATATAATCTAAGAATTTCCCTGATATAGGAAAACTCACAAGACCACTTAAGGCATTTTTTAGTTGCTTTGAGCCACTGAGTGGTGCAAAACAGCTTGAATAAATGAGAGGATGTGGCCTATATCTGAGTATCAGCAGGTTTACTCTAATATTTTTGGGATTCTAATGGAAGGGTTGCCATTCTTCCTGAAATTCTCAGGACAGCTTTTTGAAGGTCTGTTGCACGTTCTTGTCGGACATTTTAGAAACAAATCTCAACCTAGGGAGAATCCCAATCTCTTCATGCTATTGTCGTAATGGTTATCTTATCAGATAGATGATAGATATCTTTATTACAGTGGGGGACATTCAGGTTGTACCATGCATGTATGACTAGCTGCTTGATGACTGAATGTTTATATCCTGAATTATAAATTAAGGAATTATTAAACTTTTGTCTTATTAAAAACTTCAAGCAGTCAAAAAGCAGCCAGTCTGCCAAGAATGATGTGCTCATATATCAGGGTGATGAAAGCAGCAGAAAAACTTAAATGAATTGCTAGACAATGCTACAGTAAAATAGAGATGTATTTAATTGTACTTTGGCTGCTCTCTAATTGGCTGAATCACTCGGAGTGTGATCCCTAAGCCAATCAGGGTGTGCCAGTTCAGTAAAGCTACAGTGAGCAATACTCTGCTGCGTCATTCAGCATCCTCTGGAGAGTGATTAACTCCATGTCATTTGCAATCACCAAACATTGTTACAGGGTCAATCAAATGGGTCATGTGAGGTTACACTGGGAATTTTGAACTGGTTATTACAGGTACTCTTTAGTCATATGGGTTTACACTGGGTCATATGGTCATGCTAGGTTACCTAGATGCCATTATTTGACCAGGTCAGGAATCCTATTGGGCTATCTCAAGGGGACAATGATAATAGTGTGTTTTATAGTATTTCTAGCATAATTTGGCAGCTGTTTCTTACTCTGGATGAGATTGCTTTCGCAAACATTGTATTCCTTAAAAATGTGCATTTACCTATTTAAACAATTACGGGAGACATCATTTTTGTGATAATTACATATCCCAAGTGTCCTACAAATCCCATAAATAAGGGTAAGTATGGGAAATAGCACATTACTAATGGTGCCTACTGTGAGGGTACGTCCACACACACAACAGTGATATCCACCTGATACACTGTGCAGCTGTGAGTGAACAAACAGCAATGTGATAAATTAAATTAGCGGGCCTTTTGGTCTGCTTAGTCTGGCCTCTGCCCAGTAACCCACAACCCAACTCATTTTAGCTTATTCACCTCCCAGGCAGTTTCAAACAACTGCCAATTCAAAAGAATCAACCCGTCAAATGCTTTCTCCCTCCTTGCAAATCTGACACCTGCCCAAGGCCCCAAATACACACAATTCAGTCATGGACCAGTAATTTCTTTCTTATGAAACCATCATGGCTTTAACTTTCATTTTATTGAAAGGTAATTAGCTGTGTTAGTTTGAACTCAAGCAGAGAGCAGGGCAGTGGGGCTCCTTATAGACTAACTTTTTCAGAGAGGCATGAGCTCTTTTAGGCTGCAGCCCATCGGATACTATGAATGAACTTGCAGAAAGCAGGGGTATATTTTATTGCTGCTAAATCTGAAGCAATGAGCTCAGGTCCTGCCATCTGTTAAGACTGCTTCATATTGCTGACTTGACAACTAGCTGGGGATTACCCTGGTGTAGGGGAGGCTCCGTAAGTAGGCTCCCTAACTGCAGAGCCTCCCCTAGATTAGGGGACATGGTCAAAGATAGAAGGGCATGGCCAAAGTATCACCACGCTCCAATAATTCCCAGCTAGATATAACTTAGAGCAGGCCTATGATTTCCCTAAGAATACCAGGGCCAAGCCCAACGGTTAGAAAAACATAAAGGAAGCATAAAACTACTCCTATACTACCCATCCTATTCTTGGTGCAGCTTAGCCAGACTGGAGAATTAGGGCCCTGCGCTTTAAGCAATTGTGAGGCTGGAGATTCCTAGCTTCCCTGTGGGACCCTTTGCTCCCTTCAGATGATGGAGTTTAAAAGCCGAACTTTTTATGTATAGAAAAGCTATTTTGGAAGTCTTTAGAAGGATTTTGTGGTTTCCTGTGAGGCCTGTATTATTGAATTCAAATAACTGACACCTGGTTTTACAGGGATAAGAAATTAGTTCCCAAAACATTTTTAAAACCCTCAGAGTAGAAAGTGACTCAGAGTGGGGGAGAGTTTCACTGGTGCCAAACAGGATGACCTGCCCAACATGTCTGCAGCAGCGGTGGTGAGGAAAAACAAAACCAAGAAATGGAATATGATTCACTGGAACATATCCCGTTTCCAGTTATGTTCTTTTCCTTATGAAAAATGTTTCAGCTTGTGCGCTCTGTACAAACTGCAGCCATTTTCAGTTCATGCCAATTCAATCTACTTACACAGTCCCCCATTACCAGAGTGGCATAGCATCCCAGAGTCTTCAGTGAATATAGACTCTCGACCCCTTGTGAAGCAGGCAAATACCATTATTCCCATTTTGCAGATGATGATATGAGTAGGGACCTATTAAATTTGCAGTTTCACAGATTTTGCGGAAACCACAAAATTTGGGGATGATCTACAAAATCAACACACAAAAAGCTTAATAAAAATAAAATGCTAGCTTTCCAGTGGGAGCCAGTGGTCCTCCTTGCTGGGAGGGGAAGGCAGGCACCAGCTGGTGGGGCAGCAGACAAGACGGCAGCTGCCCCCTGGTCTCCCCCCCCTCCCCCCACCCCTCTTCACAACTCAGCACCATGGGGTGGAGCCACTACAAAATACCTGTGAAATCATCTCTGCATGTTATAAGCAGGCCACAAAAAACCTTTTGTCTCACCATGATTTAAGTAGATCCCCAGATATGAGGCACAGGGTGTTAAGTGACTTGCCAAGTATCACGCAGGAGCTCTGTGTCAGAGCCTGGAATTGAATCTGCATGCCCTGATTGGTGGGTTGGCACTGGAAGCAGTGCACCATCTGTCTATTCCATCATCTGACTCTGTACCTTATCCTGTGAATGTGCTGTATTCCCAGCTATCTACCATCTATAGTCTGTAATGTGCTCCTGGAGTGACATGGATTGCTGTCATCAACATATTAGAAATAATTGGGATTTTACAGTATTTCATGCAAACTCTTGGGTTCTTTGAATGTGGAAGGACCCGTTAGGAGCTGCACTATGCCCTGCTGGCCTTCTGTTAGAAGTGGCAAGTGCTCCAGAAAGACATTATTCCCTCTGTCTCTCTGACGGATGCTGTCCATCTGAAAGCATCTGTTGAAGTGAGCTTGGACTCACAAAAGCTTATGCATCTCTGATTTAGTTAGTCTATAAGGTGCATCTCCATCCTGCCTTCATTATTCCCTCTGCAATTCAAATCAAACTTGCATTTTTTTCAGCAGAGTTATTTTAAGTCATTCATTATTACCTCTCTCTATTTTCCTCTCCAAAGCAAAGACTGTTTGATACTTGGAGGTTGTTAGAACCAAAGGGGAAGGAGAAGATGCTAGGGTATTGTTCTGGCTTTAATTTCAGACATATTTGGTGCTGGAAAAAATAGATGTTTATTAAAAACAAACTCCCAAACACTTCATGTTAGATGAAGAAAAAACTAAAGGAAAAAAATTAGATTATCAGTCCCCTTGAAGTCTAAGGTAGTGAGATTTGTGGCACCAGCAGAGAAATTACACTTGCCATGGGCATACTGGGTCAGATTCCCCACAAACATAAGTTACTGTCTTCAATGGAGCTACTCCTATCCAGTCTGATCCAGTATCTCTCATTTAACCTTGGTAATATGAGCAGGATTTGGCTTGCCAGTGGTTGCTGGGTAAATGGGTGATGGATAGTTTTTTAATCCCAGTGTGTGCATCTACACAAGACACTACTGCGCAGTAACTCATTGCTACTGCGCAGTAGCATTGGCAGACTCTAACTGTGATGTGACCCTACTGTGCACTGAGCAGAAGCTCATTGCTACTGCTCTGTAGCATCTAAAAAAACAACAGTACAGGGATGTTACTGCACAGTAACGCCAGTTACTGCGCAGTTATTTAGTACTTGCTTAATTTATGCAACTACTAAGTGACCTTGCAGTAACAACTGCACAGTCCACTGCTTGTGCAGACACAGCCAGTTTGTTGTAAGAATGGCTGTCACTGGCGTTCCTTTCCATGAAGTGTTAGATCCACTTTTCCTCCTTGCTGTGGTGAAAGTAATAGTGATTGCCCCTGGGAGGTTGCCCTATATAGTCTTCCACTGCAACAGCATGGGTATCAAGATTGACTAGTTGCAAGAGTCTGGCTCTAGGTTCTCTTTGCATATCTTAAGCAAAGACAGGATTTAGCCTCTTGCATCACCTGTTTTCTTCCACACACTAAACTAATAAACTGTTTGGCCTCCTCTGTGTAATTTCTTCCCCCATCTTTCTGCTTTCATTTTCTATTCCTTCTGCCCTGTAGGTGCCTTAAAGTCCCAAGTGTATCCCAGATCCTTTCTAGTGCCACTAAAAAAGCACCTACTGAATATAACTGTCAATGAGTGTCTCAGTTCCTGGCTGAGCTCTCCTTTTTGCATACCCACCTGATTGCTATCACAGGATCCAGCTAGTCATTGTCCCATATGCTTGAAACTTTTGGGTTGTGAAGGGAGTCTATCACTGCCCCTGACTTGGGGTCTCTAGGCACATTTTTAGAGCACACCCCCTCTGTCTAGCACCTTCTCCAAAGAGCTGGACTCCAGCTGCTGGTTCTCTGGTCTTTGTGCTGATCCCTCAAATTCCTCCCATGGGTGCCTATCCATGTGCTCCGGGGTGGGGTGAGAGGGAGCGTTTTAACTGGAGAGGCTCTCTGGAGTCTGCAGCATCTCATGTATTTGATGACCTTTAGTTAAAGTGCCCCTGCTGCCATTTTGAAATGTGAGCTGCTGAATACACGAGACGCTGCAGCACACTGGAGCGTTCTGATTGGAGTGCTCCAGTGTCCCGATTAATTGGATCTGCTCTGATGCATTCAAAATGCCCTGTCGATTAAGCACCTCTTTCCCAGGTTTCTACCCAGGGCTGAGCCTTCTATTTTAACCCTTCAGGAGCTGCACCGTAGGTATGCAGACGTACAGATAGGCTTTGACCGCGTTTCTGAACACAATAATGTTCTCTACTTACCAGATGCAGCAGGAGAGGGTACAGAGCAGTAGAAAATCACAAACATCTGAAACTCCATGCTCCTCACTCCATCGCACCCTCCTCTTGGGAGGCTACAGGGTCCACCCATGTTAAGGCAGGCAGTTTGTAGCTTATCTTCTCTGACTCTGGCTAATCCTGCAGATAACCCAGGCCTTTCCTGACTAAAAAGCCTGCCTTTCACTTCTTCTTTCCTATCTAATGTTTTCTGGTTTTCTGTAAGGCTTTCCCCTTTATTTCTTCTGTTAGATCTTTTTTAAAACCCTTCTATTGTTGCCTGATTTCTTTGTTCAGCCTTTGGAAATTTACCACTGCTCCAAACCCCAGTCCCATGCAGGCAAATCTGGCCAAGATGGTTTGCCTCAGACTCAGCTAGCCATTGTTCCAAGCTGTTTCCACCTCAGTGGCCAGCTATTAAGATTTAAAGACTATCCATTAGTCTAGGAAGGACATGACTGGGGCCTTATCCATGAGGGTGAATATACATTGACATAGAGGCATTTTTCATAGTAATGACAACTGTATAACACCTTCATAATATCAACCAGAATTCATGACTCGCATATATCCCTAAATCACCTTCTAGAGTCAGGACCAAACGGTCTACCACCCACACCTGGAAAAGAGCCACTTGGGACTAGCCCATAGCATCATGACAGTCCTAACACTATTATATTAGCAGAGTAGATTTAATAGCTATGACAGCTTAGGAATCCATTGACTGAGCATGTGCATAAGGCTATCTCTATTACTGAACTAGCACTGCTGGTTAGAGCTGTAAGCTACTTGCTTGCGACTGATTGGAACTGATGCTATTTTCAGAGGCCAGCACTTGTCTGCCTGAAATTTTTTCGGCAGCTCCAACTCTCTTGGGGTAGGAAGGAGAGGATGAGATCAGGATACAGGCTGACTTCTAGGTTTCCAAAGAGCCAGAAAACAAGAGAGGTCAAGGATTGGGGAAGATGGTGTAAATCGCAAATGTCAAGCTAAAAGGAAATATGAGAGGAATGGAGACAAGAAGACTGAGGATGGATTTAATAGCAGCCTTCAACTACCTGAAGGGTGTTTCCAAAGAGGATGGAGCTGGGCTGTTCTCAGTGGTGCCAGATGACTGAACAAGGAGCAACGGTCTCAAGTTACAACAAGAGAAGTTTAGGCATTGGCGATGCGTAGGGGGTGCACACGGGTGCATGTGCACCCCCTGAGCTTGGCGGTGCACCCCCTGCAAAAAGGGACTGCCGACACTGTTGGTGGCACCTGCAGACAGTCGCCACTCACCACCCCCACCTCCTGCTGCTGATACCGCTGGCAGCATCTGTGGGCGGTCCATGATTGCCGCTGGCCGCTGCTGGCAGTGTCTGTGGGTGTTTGCTGACCACTGGTCAGTGCTCACCATCCCCTCCTGCTGCCAACAACCTGCAGCAGCTCCTCACTTGCCTCCACCACGCCCCCACTGCCGACAGCGCTGCTACCACTTGCGGGAGCTTGCCGTGCCTCCCCAGCTTCCAGGGGTAAGTGGCATTCATGAGTTTAGGTTAGACATTAGGAAGAACTTTCTCACTAGGAGGCTGGTAAAGCCCTGAAACAAGTTATCCAGAGAGGCTATGGAATTTCCACCCTTGGAGGTTTTTAAAATCCGGCTAGACAAAGCCTTGGCTGGGATGATCTTGTTGAGGACAGTCCTGCTTTGAGCAAGGGGTTGGACTAGATGACCACCTAAGGTCCCTTCCAACTCTTAATTTTCTATGATTTTATGAATGTGGTGTCCTCAGGAGTGGTAGCTCAGTGAACGTGCCATTGCTGCATTCCAGTCTATGAGGCTCCCTGAAAGCTTTATTTAGCTGACAGGGCTCAGGCTTCATCCGGGGCAGGGGAAGCAGGCAGAAGCTTCTGGGGAAGATCTAAAGTATAACACTTAAGATACCACCCAAGTTCCCACCATATGCATTCACATACATGCATCCTTGTAATGTGGATGGTTTGGTGCCATCCTGTTATAAATAATCCTTGGCTAGCAATGGGATCTAAATGATTGGCCCTTCTAAATAGCCTTGTGGGGGCTGAATCATCCTCTCTGCCATTGGAATTCAGGCATGACTCCAAGAAGATTCTGGGTCTTCAGATGGTGAGGTCTGGCAAGTGAAACTAACTTCTGATCAAGAATTAAAGCTTCCCTAATTAAACAGTGCTGGACATGCTTACAGGAAATCACTATGTGATGATGGTAGACAAAGCTGTGATAACTTGTCATTTACAAAGCTGGGTCATACACATGGCAATTATAATGCAAGATGCTATTTGAAGATGTAATTTTCAAAGATGCTTAGGGAAAGATGGGCATGGTACTCGATTTGGAAGAAAAGTGGAGGGAAGGCTGTGCAGCAGAGCTCCTGGTGGCATATGGATGTGTGCTCCATGGGGGTCACTTTTTGCCCTTTCTTGTCAGGACAGTGCCTAGTCAATGACACTTCAGGAGGTGGGTGCAGGACATCTGGCTAATGAGGAACAGATGGACATCCTTATGCATGCACTATACCTGCTCTTTCCTTGGCTGCTCCCTCCTTTGGTTTTTTGATTTTTATATCCTCTCCCACAGCTGAGCTTTGCCTTCTTCTTTTAAACAGGTGTGAGAATTTTTTCACTCATACAAAAGAGCAAGTAATGGGTCTGGCAGGAGCCAGGCATCACCACACAAGCAAACATAGTGAATGTTCCCTTTGTGCCACTCAGCCATGCTCAACCCCAGCTGCTATAGACACTCTTCCTCAGCAGCCCATAAAGCTCTGCCAGCATGCCTGAGTCTTGACCCACAATGTTGCCTTATGTTCCCAGGCCATGATCCCTACACAACTCTGACAGTGTATCTGGTTTTTCCCCTGCAGTACCCTCTGCCAGGAGAGTGGCATAATGGAAAATATTAGTTAAGTGTGTAGGACAGGTAGTGTGTAATGAAGGTTAGACCCTAGGATAGGGGTGGCCAACCTGTGCCAAGGCACAAGTGGCATGGGCAGCTTCTGTATGTGACACTGTAAATCAGGAAGGGGACAGGCAGCACAGAGGCAGGCAGGGCAGGGAGTAGAAAGAAGAGCAGGCAGGGAGCACAGGGCAAGAAGCAGAAAGCAGGAGGAGTAGATTATTCAGGGAATGCAGAGTAGGGAACGGAAACCAGAGCAGCAGATTCAGCAGAGGAAGGGGATCAGAGTGGCACTTGGGGAAAGCAGGGGGTGTAATTTGTGGCACACTGGCCAAAAAGGTTGGTCCCCACTGCCCTAAGATACAGTCTGTTTGGTGTGGCCTATTTAATCATTTGGAAAAGATTTTCCCCAGGATTTTCTTGGCACCATCCTCTGGAGTTCACCAGTTCATATTTCTATGTGCATCCTTCTCTCCCCTCTCTCATGTAGCTCACCGATGATTTGATCAAAATAGGTGCATGTGATTAGGGCTGATAACCTGAATTCCCCTTCCACTCCTCTGGTTCCCTCACTGCCTGCAGACAGAATCTGTGTCAGTGCTCCTGTGTTCTTATCCGGTGCACAGCAGACTCCAGTACCATGAGCTTGCTGGCCTCTAAATAATCTCCTAGAGCAATATGAGAAAGCAAGAGCAAGCTGGGTCCTGAGAGGAGCACAAGCTCTCCAAGGGCATGTGTATGTCATGACTCATAGGAGACAGCCCTGTGTTCCTAGAGGTGCTTCTACAAACAAAATCTCTTCAGAAGTCCCTGTCTTCCAAATCATGTTGAAGAGAGAGAAAAATAACTATCAGACTAGCTGGCTTTTATTAACGCCATTGGTGACATTTTCTCCCTGAGAAACATGACAAGGAAGTCAGTCCCTGAACATTTTTCTCTGCTCCTGATCACAATTTTACTTAATTATTTTGATTTTGAGGGATATGCTATTGTGGTCTTGCTCTGACTCCAGAAGCCTGAGGCTGTCTCCATCCAATCTGGCTGTGAGTGAGAACTGGGTCATTCAGGCTGGGGAGTCAAAGGTGGCTGCTTGGACGTGATGCTGGCCATGTCACTCCTTCCTGTGCTGCTGGCTCCAGAAATGGTTATGTGTTCATCATGCTATCCTGATAGGCCATTGCAGCTCAGGCAGACATATGAGTTTTTCTCATACTTTGATTCTTGCTCTCTGGAACAGAGTTGAAATGATTCCCAAGCTGATGTTTAGGAAGGAATGTGCTCATCCTGATGCATGTGGACAACACCTTTGGGTTCCTCTAAAGCATTGAATAGGGGTCATACTTTTGGTTCGAGTGAGTGAATGAAAGGGAAGAGCAGCCCCCTTCACTGTCAGGGGATAAGGGGGCAGTCACTCCACCCATGCCACCCTGTGTTACCTTTGTAAACCAGAAGCTGTCAGTCTCCTGAATGGGAATTTGTCTTTTGGCATAACTTTGTTTGGTGTGGAGCAGGCTGTTGCTACTCCTGGTGTAGCATCTTTGTCCGGACACATTGCTGGGGACACAGGCTCACCTCTGAACCATCACTGTATACTGCCCCAGAAACCCCCAGTCAGCCCAGGATAGCTATTGTTAGGGCTTTGTAGTCTGTAGGAGCACCCTCACTGAGAGTGCATCTTGTACCGTCCCTACCAGAAAAGGGGCTAAACCAATAAGCAGTGCCCAGGTTGCTGCAGCAGTGACCAGGTAAACCTCTGGGGCAGCTTCTGACCACAACTGGATAGGGCGAGGCTGGGATTTACTTGCAGCCTTGGGAGTATTACCGGACTAGTCGGTCTCTGAATTGGCTTCTTACGGAACTGCTGCTGCCATTCCTGTTGAGCTGCCAGCTGAGCTTGCTGCTGCTTCATAGATTGCAGTGAGGTCTAGTGAGTCAGTCTGGGCAAGCTGCTGCTGCAGAGCTGCAGTCTGCTCTTGCTGCAGTCATGGTTCTACCAGCCTGCTGTGGGCAGAGGCTTTCTGAAATGTCTGGTGTCTGTTATGAGCCCTACCTCTCCCTCAGTGCAACACCACAGACCATACGTTAGCATTCAGACTCTCTCTCTTCCTCAGGTTTGGCTTTATTAGTAACCCCCCGAACAATAACACCGCATAAACCTAAATCTAAACCTGGATATACCTCCAAGATCTTCTTTTCCTTAGTGCTCTAGCTCTCTCTCCCCAGAGAGGCATTTTCCCCCTGTTCTAAAGAGCTGCACCGTTCATGGCATGTATGCAGAACTTCAGCAGCTTTATGAAGGGCTCCATCATTCTCCTATGGGGTGCATCAACCCAAGAGTTGCATCATCCTGTTACACGAGACTTTTTTTCTAAATATTGGGTAATCTAGATAGTGTACTTGATTGGAAGGAAAGCATTTGTAATGGTCCATCAATATTCCCAGCTGTAGAATGTCACAAAATGCTTCCATGGAAGCTTATTTCATTCAGAGTACTCCTTTTGCCTTGACATTTTCAGTCATAACATGAATTTAGCAGCCACTGTATCATGAACTTCTAATGTTCTTTGGTTATATCTGTCTGTAAGGATACTTATAACCTGGTCATCATCATGGTGTCTAACTTTAAAATGGGGTCTCTGAGCTTTCTGATGGCAAAATATTGAGTTCTAGCTCCAGTTGTGTTCAAAACGGGCATCCTAATATCACAGAGAAGGTCTAGTTGAGAAAGAAAGAAGACAATCAGAGCATTGTTCCACTAAGCTTGATACCGGCTCTCAACAAAACTAAAAAGGTAGGCTGTATGATACCAGACATTCCCAAGTTTCCAGTGGCACCTGCTTATACAAAATTAATGTTTTTATCTTTAAATCTTGATTAAGTTCATTCCTGTAGCCATGATCTTTATGTACAGATCCAGGACTGAAGTGAACAAGTCCAAGATCTCAAAGCAGCATCATTTTCAAACTCTTTACAGATTGCATAATTGTAACAAGCAAGCCAGTGCAAGCACTTTCTTAAGTGCTTTCTTCAGCGGCATGCTGAAGTAAAGAGACAGTGGAATATGCTGAATCCAGAGAGATTGTTGCGTGGTAAACAGTGCTGGAGAGGTGACCTTCGTGTTCTAGTATTTAGAACTAAAAGCTAGGGAAGTGGCTTAGCTCCCTTTATCATGTGTGGAAGAAAGAAGTCAAATGATGGGAATTCAAGAAAATGTGGGTGCAGGAGCAAAGCTTGTTGTTTCCTCCATGAACAAGTTCACTCCTCATGGTTACTTATGTGACCAGTCCACCCAGCCTGCTTCTGGTTCCAGGATCTCCTTCCTGCATAAGGAGCAAACCTGCTCTTTGGGGAGGTGCAGGAAGCTTACAAATGCCCACGTTTCCCAGTACGTAGGGGTCTTCAGGATGAGGCTGGACATTGACCATGCCCACAGAAAGATGGAGGAGAAAAAGCAACATCTAGTAGGGGGTTATCTTGATACTGTGGTCTCAGCTCAGCTCATATAAGAACTTTGTTACATGATAATTTTAGATGGATCAGGGAGTTCTTTAACCACCAGATAGTCCACAAATTAAGAAGTGTAAACTAGTTTTAAGCACCCTTTAGACATCTTAAAGTTATACCACTCCAGGGTAGGTTTATCCATGATTGGTGTTAATCGAGTCTGCTTCAATGCGCTGGAATTGCAGTGTGTCAAAGTAGGCTCCATGTTCATGTATATGTTCACGCCCAGGGTGTGGTATTGGCATCAAGCTAACTCCCCCTCCCACCTCCAGGGATGTGATCTTTCCACCCCAAGAGATGCACCCCCATGCAACCACTGGAAGCAGCCTGAAGAGTACACAATGCCAGCTAGCCAGAAGCAACCTCTTCTCTATCTCCAATTCAACCATCTTCTCCAGCATAAGGCAAAGGATGTCCCCCTCTAGACCCCATCAGGCAGGCATCTAACTGGAGCTGCGGTGGGGTCCTGTCCCTCATCGTGATCTGTGGACAGAGGAGGACTATTGCCACAAAGAACATTTGGTTTCAAATTTCTACATCTCAGTTACCTGTTGATTTTTGGAAAGAGAGGGGATGGAGAAAGATCTTTTTGAAACTGGAACTGATTGGCTCCCTATACTGCAGTATGCAACAGGGTTTGAATCTCATTAGTCCCATCATGCTGTACATAGCTATACAAATTTCCAATTGAGGAAAGCACATGTATAACGGCAACAATAGGCAGTGAGGATATTGTAAGGAAAAAAAGAGGGAAATGGTGTACATGTGAATGCTATCACTGGACTAGAAAGGGTTAACTACCAAAACATGCTTAGATGTCTCTGATTTTAAAAGTTTTTTTTCCCTAAGTGTGCTATTGCATCAGGGTTTCCATGTGCTGAAATTCTGCTGTGCTGGTTTATGGGGAATATGTGACTGTCCCAGCCAATGCTGGTCAGGAGTTCAACAGTCAATTTACCTTTAAGTAGGTGATAGCAAAGTACAAAACTAGGTGAGATCACATGATGCCCAGGCCAGTGACTTACACTGTTGGGTCGTGCAAAGCTACAGCTCCATACAATGAATATGTTATAAAACAATATTGCTCCCAGTGGCTTGTGTTGGATAAACAAGGACATGCAGACAGATCAGACCACCAAACCTGCACTGCATGGGGCTTCTCAGTGACTAAACCCCTCACTTCACCTGAGACAGGTTGAACTTCTGGGATGATGTTTCCAGCTGATGCTCCAGAGCCATGTGACATGGATATATAAACCACTTCATGCAGAGATCTCTGATAGTTTGGGCTTCCTGTACAATCAAAATGTCTTTCCCCTTTATTACAGTTGTTGTGACAGGGTATGTAACAGGTCTCCCCTTCCCAGTTCCCTCGCTTCCTGCACAAACATACACCAGATGCCATTAACACCCTCCACCTCCACAGAACAGACTCCCAGTCCAGCTGGCTCAGCAGAGCTATGTGGGGTATGCAAAGGGGAGATGCTGCACTCTGAAGCTTGAGCTCTGCAGCCAGGGGAGCCCAATTGAATGGATTTGCAGATGGCCTCAAATTTGCTAGCTCATATTCTCTATTATCCCCCCTGGCAGGAGACTGGTGCTTTGCTCCATATGGTAGGTGGAGAGTTAGTACATTATTTATTTTAAATGGGGATATGCATGTATGATTCTAAGTGTTTTTAATGGTTTTATAGTTGGTTTAGGGTTTATATGCTCCTGTTTTGATTAAGTACAGTAGTTTGCTTGATCTCTAGCTAGTTGTGATGACAGTGTCATATCTTCATTTTGAATAGTTTTTTCCTGATGATTGAAATATAGGCTCCCTGGCCATTTTAACCACCCATGGCCATGTCTTTATACAGTAGCCAAATTCACTCCACTCGTCATCTGGCAATCACACTTCAGGATCTTCTCCTCTAGGAACACCTCCTTTACTTTCTGAGCTAGAACAATAGCATCATTGGGGGAGAGGGAACCTTACAGATGATATCAATGCCAGCAAATCTTGCATAGTGGGCTGATCTATGTCAGTGGTTCTCAAACTGCAGTCGGTGGTCCCACACACCTTTGTAGTGTTTTCAATTACATGTTTGATGGTAAAGGTGCAGGGTGGTCTAGGAGAGACATTTGAGGCATGAAAGTGATCTGTTGGTCCAAAATATCCCTGGTCTTAGGAAACCAAAAACAATCTGAGCTAACAGCCTATAAGTCATAGCACCTTAGATGCATTTACACTCTCCTCTGCAATTGGTCCGTTCCACTGAGTAAAGAGAATGATGCAGAAGTTCACATAGATCACATAAACAAGGCTACCCCATACCTGGAAGCAGAGCAACCCTAAACAAACCAGGAAAGTAAATCAATGTGCATAAAGCAGTGATGGAGAAAGCTGGTGTATTCCCTCCAAGAGAGGCCAGAGATTCATGGCTTGTACCCTCCATTATCCCAATATAATGATTTTCAAGACATTTTCTAGGCTTCATCAAGGAAACATCCTGTGGTTGCGACCAAATTGGGCAAGAATTTATGGGTCTGCTTAGAGTGGAACGTATGTGGGTTCAGTTCTGGAGTAGTCTCGGACTCCTTTTTAGTGCATACTTGACAAGTTAAACCCCTGTCCTTGGCTAATTCCTACCATTTTAAGTGCCAGGTTCTGCTAAGATGGGTGTTTTGTCATGGTCCTGTTGTCTGCTTTGCAAGAAGAAAGTTCTGATTTTTTTGAGATGCAGGAGATTAAAATCCAGTAAATACTGCATAAAATATTTGTGAGCACTCAGTTTAACTTTTAAACAAATATGCATCAATTGTGTTCCATGGTATTCACACCGCATTTGAATTGGACTGCTGTGAATATTTTAACAAACATATTTACTGGCAGGAAATTTTCACTGAAACAGCAAAATTTAAATGAACATATTTGTAGAGAATGAATGTTGAATTCGTAATCAGAAGTATTTGCTCCAGAAATATGTTAATGGCTGTGATTTAGAGCTGGTTTGAAAATTTTCCTTGGAAACTTTTTTTGATGGAAAAATTAGGTTGTCAACAAAATTATATTTTTTGCAGAAAGAGCCTGATTTCCTTGAATTATTTTTATGCATCACTGGAAAGCTGAGAGTTTTTAGGAAGCCAACATTTTCAGTTTTCAGTTGCTGAGAGTAAAAAAAAGTGTTTTGGCAGATTTAGATTTTTTTTCAAAGAAACAGTTGACCTTTTCTATATAAATACAACAAACAAACAAGCCTGGCCATAAATTCTAGCTACAGTATCATTTGGACAGTGTCCAGTAAAAACAGAATTGAAATTCAAGTTGCAAATGCTTAAAACAATACCAGCAACAAGCCATTGAGAAATGATTGAAGGTAGAACTATATTTGCATTTGTAGAATAATTTCAGTCAATAACCACATTTGTGGAGATTGTAGCCTTTCACTGTGGATCACTTGAAAACAGAAAGGGAAACAAGAGTTAAACCTAAGTAAATTGGATAATGTGAATAGTTCCCCCATCTCTAGCTAAAAGTACCCAAAGGAATGAAGAACTAAAATTCCTGTGATCACACATGGAAATATGCTGCTCTATTACTTCAAAATTTTAATTCCTGTCAAATTTTTGTCGTGTGCTTGATGTTCCTCTTTTAGGAGAACCCTGGTTGGCCTGACAAACTTTCTTTTGTATAGCAGCTTTAATGAAAAATGTAGCTCACAACACTACAAAGAAATACAAGAACAAAGTCAAATTCTGAAAAAAGAAAGAATAGAAGTGCAGATCAATTAAGAGGCATGGGCAAAGCAAATGTTTTCAGATGAGGTTTGAAAAGAGACAGGAAGTCGCAGAAGTGGAGAGAGATGGGATTTTTGTTCCAGGCAGTAGTGTAGAACGCTCTCTCAAGCTGTGGCAATACTATATGAAGGGACAGCAAGGAAGCTGGAGCTAGTCTAATGATATGAACAAGATGAAACAAGCACTGTAATGCAGGTTGAAACGAGTCCATGTTAAGTTTGTAAAAAATAAAGGGGAGAAATTTGGAATTTGACCTAGAACTGAGTGGGGAGCTTGAAGACTTCTTCCCTATTTGAGAACAGGGGTGGAGTGGTCTTACTTTATCACGTGTGAAAACGGGTATTACGTTAATCTGCAGGGATGGGATTTGGGAGGATACAGAAATGGGAAATGGAGTCAAGTTGAAAAGAAATGAAAGCAAAGATGAAAACCTCAGCTAAAGTAAAAACAGTTGCATGCCTCAGCGATGTTGCACATTTCTAGACATAGGAGATTTGAGAGAGAGAAAATTCAGGGTCAAGGATGATGCCAAGGTTACAGGTAGAAAGAACAAATAGAAAAGGTCTCAAGGAGGGACACAGAAGAGATGGAGATGTATATGAAATGTATTTAATGAAGAGAAACACTTCAGTCTTTGTAGTAGTCAACTGAAGAAAGCTGAGACAAATCCACAAGGGAGACAAAAGGTGATTCAGCAAAAGCCAATAGTGATGATATAAGAGATATACATCTAAGTATTGACAGCTACACCCGCTCAGGGATTTTCCAACAAAACAGTTTTTTCCTTGGAAAAAGTTGATTCATCAAAACTAAAGCTAAAACTTGTCATGGGAAAATATGTACCAACTTCAACAGGAAAGTTTTCATAAGATCAGGATGGGCTTTGTGGTCAAAAAAGTGAGGGAGAGACTGTAACAGAGTAGCCAATAGTCTAATGAGAAGATCACTCCACTGGAACACAGAAGGTGTTGGATCAAAACCCCACCTGATTCAAACCAGGGACTTGAACCTGGGTTCCCCACATTTCAAGTGAGACTTGAAGTTGTGGGCTATTCATTATTCTGGAGTAAAGAAAACTTCAAGAAGATCTTGAGTTTGCCTCAATGCAGAATAGGAAGCATTTTGAAATCATAAAAATTTTCACGCGACAAGCTGTTTCCCACACAGCTCCTCTGGCAGTGAAGTTTTGAGGGAGAAAAAACACATGAAGAGGGGCAACAGTGGTCTTTTGGACTGAGCAAAAAAGGGGGCTTGATTCTAGTCCAGGATGTAGTACTAACACACATGGATCATCCTGATCAGATCACATACCCCCAAGCTTCCAGACTTTGTTAATTCTTTGGATTTGAGTGCACAACTTAAGACCCCTTGTATTTGATTTTCATGGATGCTAAGGGTCCACCACAGCCACTAATGTCTCTCAAAAAATCAAATATCTTCAGATGTTTTGAGTTGGATACCCAAAAACTAAACCACATCAAATTAACAAATATGTCTGCAAATGTTGACCTTCATAAGTCTCTGACTCATTTTTTCTATCTGCACAATGGACTTAATAATGCTTATCCACTTTGGTAAAATGTTGTCAGGTCTGTGAATTAAAAGCACCAAATATGTATTAAGCATTTGAAACATACTTATAGAAAAAAGTAAAAAAGATCTAGTCTGCGTAGAAGGGATCTTGGTGCAAAAAAGGACCCCCTGCCATGAAGACTGTTTATGGGTGAACAGTTATTAAACAAAAAAACAGGGCAACCTTCATTTGTAATGATATACCCCAAAAAGGAGTGAATGATCTACAGTATCAGAAAACTGCTATGAGGTAAAAAAGGATGGGAGGAGGTTCAGTAACAGAAAAGAGATCATTAAATTTCAGTGCTGTGGTCAGGATGAATCCAGACTGAAAACGGGTAAGGATAGTCGTGTGTGAGAGATGAGAGGGAGCTACTTTTTCAGCAGTCTATGAAGAAGCTGAGGGTGTTAGTTAAATGGTATGTCAGTGTCAATGGAGGAATTTTTAAGAACAGAACAGATAATGGCCTATTTTCAAAGAACTGGGGAGAGTCCTAGAAGCTAAAGAATTACTGGAAATGAGAGTAACCTAGAAAGCAAGAGTGGGAGACAGGCCCAAGTGATAAGATGTAGCAGGGTCAAGAGAAGAAGTAGTTTTTTTGAGGGACTGAATTATGTCAGAAGTTTTCAAGGACCATAAAGAGAGTAAGAGGAGACAAATGAGGAAGAATCAGTGAAGGGAGGTGCTGGGCCTAGCTAAGATACTAACATATTACAGCAATCCTAGACTGAAAGAAGGAGACAGGTTTCTCATGCTTGTCTGAAGAAAGGCTGAGAGGCAAAGACACTCTGTGTATTGAGAATGGAAGGAGTAGCGAGGAAGAGGGAGCAAAGATTACTAACAGTTTTGGAAGTTAGGAAGGAATAGAAATGAGAGTATCCAAAGTGGACATAGCTATAGGACATGCATCATGTTGTTAAAGCAATGACCCGTATGACTGGGGATTTCTAGCTTATCCATATACCGAGAAAATCCTGAAGCACCAAAAATGGGATAGGTTTTCACATAGCAGAAGGAGGGAAAGTAAGATAAAAGTGAAGGGCAGTACACTTTTATCTCACTTTCCCCACTTTTGCTATGTGGGTATTCTTATAAGGGGCTGAAGCAATGAATTGGCAAAGAAGGAACTGAGAGAGAAAATCAAATCACAATTGAATACTAAGACTAACAATGGATGAAGCAAAGAAGGGAAAATAAAAGCAGAAGCAAAGAGTGGTCAGTGTAAGTGAAATAATAGGTATCAGGAAGGGGAGACTATATAATCAAGTGTTGTTGCCATGGGTATGGATTGGCAAGTTGGCCCATGAGACACGGACTGAAAACGAGACAATTAGGGAAGACATCAAGGTACATATTGAAGACCCCGGAAGAGAAATGAATTGGAGAGGCATTACTTTTGAAGTGGAGAGGTGTCAATAAACCACAGAATGTGAAACATGGTGGGGAAAGAGAAAGGAAAGAAGAGAGGTTCAGTTGTTTAAAAAAAATAGTACAGAAGAGGGAGAGAGGAAGAGGGGATGGTGATTTTAAAAGGAAGGATCCATTCACAATTTCAGAATCTGGGTCCCTCTCATTTTATACCCTGACACAGTTGCCATCTTGAGAAAATCACCTCCCTTCCACAGTGAGGTTTAGAAATAAACTTCGAGCCCATGTTCCCAAGATAGGCTTATCCCTGCCTTGGTCACACTGAACATCTCTGCCCCTTCCTTCCCTATCCAAAGACCCCTTCTATGGCTGCCTGCCACTTTCTCTGCATCTTAGGTAGAGAGACTGTTGTTAAGGGACTGCATCTGTAATTTCTGCTTTTTTCCATATCTAAAAATAATGGCAAGTTGTTCTGTGCTGTTTATCCATGCAGAGGACCAGGAAGGAAGAATGGGCTCAGTGTAGGAAATATATCATTGGGTTAGCTAGTTTTCTTTCTCATGCTGGCAGCTGACCCTATCCCTTTCTTTCAGGAAGGTTTGGAAGACTGTGGCTCCACCAACACTATAATCAGTAGCAGCAACAAAAGTGTTCAGAGCATGCTCTGCCCAAGAACCTGCAGGGTGTGGGGGAGAGTTTGTTTCAACTGTTCCTTTGTTGCCCTTTTGGGCTGGGACAGAGGTAGAGGAGGGTCCCACACCATTTGCCACTCTTCTGAGGATGATCTGTGACACAGAACCAGTATCTGGGACAGCAAGAACCCCTTGGCCTCTCCACATAGTGTTTCTCTGGCTGTTGCAGACCTGAGGGCATGGGCTCTACCTGGGACAGTATCTTCTCTTATAAGACTAAGCCTCATCCTTTGCTTTTGATATATTAGGCAGTACCAGTGTACTAAGGAGCCAGGCCTTTACGACTATGTATAGACTAGATCACACAAGCAATTCCAATTGATGCTCAGGGATACAGAGGCCCAGCAGGGCAATAGAGTATGCTTAATATTCGCTCAGATATATATGTAACATGCTGCAGCTAAATTATCTTCCTCGCCTGCTGTTCCACTTGTGTCATCGTCTCTTCTCGAATCCTGCGCTGACTTCCAATGTCTTTCCACATCAAAGTCCAACTCCTCATTTTCATCTTCAAGGCCCTGCGCAGTTCTGTCAGAGCCTATAGCTCTTATCTTCTCTGCCATTCTATACTGTGCTAATTCAGCTTGTCTCCGCACACCCCGTGCTCTGTTCCTCTCTCAACCAATGACTCTGCACTTTCCCCGCATACTGCCCCTTCCCTGGAGGGCCTTTCCTGTGCACCATACAACCTCAGCCACCTCCTACAGACCCTCTTCTGAAGCCCACTTGCTTCAGTTTAGCCTTCCTCTATTAATGCCTCTTCATTGCTCCAGTGCTCTTGACAGAATTTTCTCCTTCCTACTATTACCTTAATGGAATAAGTCTCATTTTTAGAATGAAAAACAATACAAAGACAGACATGCAGCTCAAAACAGGAACAAACGAGATGAAGTTACAACAGCTTATCTCATGATCAATTCCAGTCTGTGTTCTGGTCTCCCTGGCTTTTACCTATAGTAGGTCAGATGGAGTTCTTGGTGCTTGGGATACTGGTCCTTGTGGCTATGGGTAAGGGTTCAAAGTGGTGATTTGGTTAGTAATAGCCTGGGAATGCAGAGGACGGAGCCTGATGGCCTAGAGGGGCCTATCCATTCCTTAGCTAGGTCCAACATTTTGGCTCCAATTCTGTTCCTGTTGACATTTATTGTTTTCTCCAGTGACCTCGCTAGACCTTCTGTTTCACATCATTTGCTGTCCTACGCCTGTCAAAAGGGCCTGATTCTGCAAGCTGTTGAGTGCCTCCTATGAAGTGCTAGGCATCCTTAATTGCTATTGAGCTTAGGGTACTCAGCACCCCAAGGACTGGGATTTCCTGTGTTATAAAGGCAAGACGCTGGCTCTTAAACTGCCTATAAAATGTCATGCTCACACAAGACATAGTAAAAATACATAATAATGCTTAACTTTATGAAGAGACAGCATTAACAGGGAAAGTCTGTTCCCTCCCACTCTCCCTTTGTCTGTCTGCCTCTCTCCCATTGTCAAAATTTAGCATCCTCCACTATGAGGTTCAGTTTTGCTTTGACACATTGGAATGTATCCAGCCCCAGCTCTGTGCCTGTCTCTCTGTCTGTCTCTGCAGGTATTCTACACATGGCACTTAGAGCTAAGCAAGAACGTTCTCTCGTGACCCTCCTGCAAACGATCTACCAATTCTGGGGCTGGTACAGGATCCTTGTGGTTGAGCAATGTCTCTCATTGTTACTCTGAGGCATTTAGCTCCCTCTGTCCTGGTATAAGGCTCTTGTTTTATTCTACCAAAATAGGGGCACTTCAGTAGAGATAGGCACGTGAACTAAAGTCACTTTTGCACCATGTACCTACAAAGCCAGATGGATGAAAACATGTACAAGACCAGAGATGATTTTGGTTCCAGCTTTGCAAAACCGTATTTGGGTTTTTACTAGACATGGTTCCAAAATTTGGCTTTGGATCCAAACAATAGAGGTGATCAAGTCTTGGGGGCTTGATTTGAGACTCTCACTGGCTTCAACTTGGTAAAACTAAAACTAGCAGTGCTCAAGGCTATGCTAGCCAGGTGAACCTTGAGGTACAGTATGCAGTGATTCTGGAAGGTCTGCATTGAAGAAACAGACAGGTAGGCCAGAGGAGCAGCAACAGCAGGCCAAGCTGAGTAAACAAGAAGTTCCTGAAGAGCAGCTGGCCAGCTAGGCCCTTTGCAGTCACAGCTGTTTGGGAGGCCTGAGAGGAGCTGCAGCTGTATGCCAACCATACATAGTGGAGAAGTGATATGTCAGCTGATGTAGGGTAGGGCAGGTGAAGATACAGGGCTAGAGCAAGACTGGAAGCAGTTTTCCTGTCCCAGAAAACTCTGAGTCATAAAATTTTTCCTGTGTCATGGTGGGACAAAAATAAGACCTTTCTGAGTTTGGTTTGTTGGGGGGGGGGGTTGTTTGCAAAATGTGAGAGCAGGAGATTCACCCTAGATTAGCCAACAGCCTGTTGATCCGGCTCAGCGGTTCCCAATCTGTGGTACACGTACCACCAGTGGTATGCAGACAATCTGTCAGTGGTACACATTAACAGATTTATTATAATTACTTTATATGACAAAAATTTGCTGGTGGTACTCAAGGTTGTATCATTTTAAATTGGTGGTGTGCAGTCTATTAGAGTTTGGGAACTGCTGATCTAGATCCATATCTGGGATATGGGCAGCCCCATATCTGGGATATAGTTGAAGTCCCAGGCCTCAACTAGAAAAGCAGAAACTTGAAGCCAGGTGTCCCACATAACCAGTAGTGTTACTAGGGGTGGGCAACCAGGGCACCAGCCCCAGTCACTGATTTTTAAGGGGGTGCAAAAATGGTGGTAGTTGCCACTACTGACCCAGCTGCTAGAGCTCCTACCACTGCCCCGGCTGCTACTACTGCCCCAGGTGCAAAAACTGTATGTTACACTTCTGCACATCCCAGGTGAATGATCAGATCAGTTATTCTGAGATGGGTTTCTCTTTCTCAGCTGAGTTAACCCTTCCCAAGGACTATTTCATCCAAACCTGGTACATCCCCATGGAAAGCTTCAGTTTTGGTAAATCAGCAGGTTTTTCTTTTTGATTAAAACATTTCACTGAACAACTCCCAATCAAGAGAGGAGCTGCAGAGTGGGTAATGGAGCCGTGTTTTGTGAAAAGAGTCTTGCAGCAAAGTGGGAATGTAGTGATGCTTAGGTTTCAGTGTTCTTCCTGGCTGGCAAATTTCAGTGGCCTGATGAAATAGGAGGTTAAAAATATAAAGTGGGACCCACCATTTTAAATATTTTTTCTTAGTATGTAGAAAGATTTGGCTCTGGTGGCAGTTCATCACTTGAAGAGGAATTTCAGAGAAATAATTCCAGTTCTGGCCTGGCTCTTTTTCAAATAAAATGGACAAAACTAGGAGTAGTTTTGATCTTGCCAAATTAGGGTTGGATATTTGACTAGTCCAACGGTGGCCAAACTGTGGCTTGTGAGCCGCATGCAACTTGTTGGCACGACACTTGTGGCTCCTCCCGCCACTCCAGCTTTCCTAGTGGGGAGCGTGCCTCAAGCCCACCCTCCTGCCTCCTTCTCTCCTTCAAGTGCTGGGCTGCCAGGGCAGGGGAGCAGTTTGCTCAGCAGCTTGACCAGTCAGTTGATAATATGTGACTGATCAATTGATCAGCTTGCCAACTCTATGCCAAACTTCAGATTTTTATTTTTCAGACTCAAAAGAAGGGGAAATTCATATCTGAAACCTATGGGTGTGTACAGAAGTGTTCCAGGCATGTTTTACAGCACTGTAATTTAGAGCACTTTCTATAGTACTATAAAGTTACAGCACTCTTAAACATGACAGAAGTGCAGTGTTTGGGGTGGTGGGGGAGCCTCCAAGCCTCCCTGCACTTTCCAAGCTAGGATGCAGGGGGTGCTCTGCAGCTGCCTGGGGCTTCTCCACTGGTCAGAAATTTAACCAGTGTATAGAAATTATTTAAAGCACTCTAGGTTGCATAATAACAAACTTATCAAGGGTTATTACTGAATAGCAGTAATCTGCCTCCTCTCTGCCTAAAAAATCTTCAAACAACACCTTAAAATCTCTCCTTAGAGTTCAAATTTAATACCTTTAACAAAGGTTAATTTAAAGCTAAAGCACTGTACCTGTTTTTAAAGTACTGTAAAGCCATGTACTCCTGTTAAGTCATGGCAATAAAGCACTTTAAAGAGTGAAAAAACAACTTCTGTACATGACCTATCTTAATACTCACATGGGGAGGTGTTGTGAGAATAAACAGCCAGTTTCGGATGACCAGTTCTAGTTTAGGTCCAAGTCTAGGTGCTTTGGAAATGCTTTAGATCCCAGCTGAACTAATAAGTTTTCAAACATGATGAAGCAGGCATTCAGAGTTCTGACTTGATGTAGGTAGGCCAAGCCACATAAGAATTGATCTAGTATCATATGTAAACTTTGGCTTAGTCTATTCAATCCCCTCATTGGGACAGTAATAAACCACTGTGTGTACTCAAACTAACAACTCTGTGGAAATTAGTTTTTATAAGTCTCCAGACCTCCAGATCCACTCCATAATAACAAACTAGTGTGTTCAATAGCCAGATGAATATTGGTGAGGTAGCATCCTCTGCAGTCAAAATTCTCAAGGGTTATTAATGAATAGAAGTAATTTGCCGCCTCTCTGCCTAAAATATCTTCAAACAACACCTTAAAATCTCTCCTTAGAGTCTCATTCCTTTGGTCAGCCCTCCGGTGCTGACTTCCATGCATCTCTTCTTGTAGACAACATGCACCTAAACGTATCAATTTATTTAAAATTTTAAAAAACCTGAAAAGAAATAGCAAGGCACAAACCCAACAATAAGCACATCTCACGATCACTTGCTGCTGTAAACCTCGTTCCTATCTACCTCCTGCCTACACTCTTTGTTCACTAAATAAGCCCAGTGCTGTTCTATATCTAACTTTTGTTGTAAGCTCCTCGTGAAAAGGATGTGTTGCTTTTATTTTATTGTAAAGCACCAGGCACACCTATAGCTCAGTAGAAATAATAGTAATAAAGTTATTAGTGTATAACAGGACTTGGGCAACAGTATTAGTAATAGCATCCTCTTACTAATGCCACTGGCAAGGCTTTAATGCTTGCTGTTTATTGCTCTGCTGCATCAAAATAGATATTGAATAGTTTTTCATATAGGTCCTATTCACAGCTGTTTGGTGTGAAGCAGGGTAAAAAAGCAAGTTAGAACAGTAACGTCATCTAGAAATACCTACGCTGCAACACAGTGGGCGCATCTACACATGCATTAATACACTTTAGTTATTGAGCATTAAATCTAGTAACTCTGGCTGCCTGTAAATGAGTGTGGCAGTGCTATAATTACAGCACATCAGAGCAGATTTGATTAATTGAGTCTGCTGGAGTGCGGTAATTACTGAGCTTGAGCCAGCTTCTGAATCTCATGTATCAGCATCCCCATGCTTCAAAATGCCAGCGGGGTGCTTTAACTAAAGTTTGTTGAACTAGCTTTAGTTCAAGCACCACCACCACCATTTTGAAGCATGGGGCTACTGATACATGAGGCACTGTGGTGCTTTTAATTAGAGTGGCTTTTGGAGCTGCTCTAATTAAAGTGCCACCCCTCCCCGCCAACCATGTGTAAAAGGTACCTCATGATAGAGGGTGTAGGACACTGTACATTAGCCTGTCTAAATGTGCATTAACTGAAGAGTACGGGGCATTTATACACATACTCTGGGAGGAGGGTGCTTTAATTAGAGCATCTCTTGAGAGTCATTCTAATTATAACTCCCACAGCATCTCGTGTATCAGTATCATCACACTTCAAAATGGCAGCAGGGGTGCTTTATCTAAAGCTTGTTGAACGAGCTTAGATAAAGCACCCCGACTGCCATTTTGAACTGCAGGGGCACTGATACACAAGATGCAGGAGGCTGCTGGTGTGTGGTAACTGCCATGCTCCAGCAGACTCGATTAATCGTGTCTGCTCTGAGGATCTGGAATTACAGTGCCTCAAAGCAACCTCCCTGGTCGTGTATAGGCATCCATGATTTTTAAGTGACAATTATATTAACCTATTTTAATGTTCACTAACTTAACATTAGTGTATTCTATTTTAACTAGCGAGTTTTAACTATTAGCGTATCAACTAAATAGCACATTTTTTGATGCACATTAAAATAGGCTAATGCCCATTAAAGCATACATGTAGACATGCCCAGTTATCCTAACCTAATTCAATCATATACATGTCAGCTACCCAATGCCATTTGACCCCAGTGTATTAAGCTGCACTTATGAATAGTTTTTGAACTAGGTAATAGTTCAAACGCCCCCACCCCAGCAGCCCAGCACCTGAAAGAGGGAGGAGGGTGGGCTCAAGGCATGCTCCCCACTGGGAAAGCTGGAGCAGCAGGAGAAGCCACAAGTGCCCTGCCAACGAGCTGCATGTGGCTCACAAGCCACAGTTTGGCCGCCGTTGGACTAGTCAACCCCAGTGTATTGAGCTGCACTTATGAATAGTTTTTGAACTAGGTAATATAGGACAGAACCAAAAGTAAATGCAATATATAATAAAGCAAAAGCTATGCGCAAGGCCTGCTTGTGACATTAGTGTCGAGATGCATTGTAGTCCAAAGGCTTTCATAACTGTGATGTGATATTCACCTTGTTATATACTCATGAGTTCCTACTTGCCATCCACCATAAAATAATCCCAGAGAAGTTTAAATCTAAAATAAATTTGTGCTGGAAATAGTTCCAGGCCACAAATCTGTGTCCTTATCCAAACCTTCCCAAACTTCAGGCTTGTTTGAATTTAGTGTTTCATCTCTGTATAAAGAAGCCAGCTGCAACATTCCCATTTAGAAGAGCTGTTACCTTAGCAATACTGGTCCAGCCAGTGAACACCTTTTAGTTGTTAAACTTTGTTCTTGAAAACTGGGATGTGGACGTAGCACGTCAGATTCCTTATAAACACTGTAACTGTGCATATTGGATTGTTGCTGCACTTTAAGTATGCACCCACCAGTTTGTTGTCTCTCCTAAGGCCTGGTTTAGATGTTACACACTATATTATTTATGGGTCATTTGGGAGCACTAGGCTTGCTTGTTTTGTTAGTATAGTGCAGCTGGTTTGTAGGGCTCTTGCTGAGCACTGCCGATGCCACAGAATGGGTTATGCCCATAGTTAGAAAAGGTAACTGCAAAATTAAAAGAAGGAACACGAGCCCTTATATTTGAAGTAGTGCTCTTAGGCATATTCTGTTCTACCCAGTCCCGGGCAGGATGCAGCGAGCACTGAGAAAGGGTTCGCAGGCAGCTCTCGCTTCTCCAGGCCAGTACACTGTGGATTAAAGTTCAACCCTCGGCAATATGCTCATCTGCAATGCTACACTGTTGTCAGGGCATCCTGCCAAGGAAATCCAAAACCAAGTCCCCGATGGCCATCTCTGGTGGGCTGCCTAGGGGGAGGTTAAAGATCCCAGAGCACTCTCTGTGCAGAGTATGGGATAACTAATATTCCCCATCTCAGTAATACTGGCTTCACTCTCTGAGGGGATGTGTGTGAGTGATCACTGAGCAAATAATGGCTGCCATGTTTGGCTGTGGAGTCACTGCACTGTGGGATCTTTCTCACTGTTCCATGAAGGGCTTTGGGTTCCCTGGGGTATGGAAAGTGCTAGAGAAAACCCAGCTCTTATTCAGTTCTGTTTTATTTCCCAAACCAAACTCCAGGCTCGGATGTGCTGTGCTGGAATAGTACGAGCAATGTCTGAGTCTCCGCTGAGGACAGTCACCCTAGCTCTTCTGGCTGTTGACCCACATCATGCCCCTGCACCCCCATCCAGGAGACATTAGACAAATCAGGTTATCCTTAGTTTCTGTGTCCTCTTCCCAAGGGTGGGAGGACAATGAGATGAGTGGGTCCAGCATTTGGTGTGAAGAGAGTCTTGCTCTTTGCACAAGGAAGGAATTAGAGACTTCAAGTGCCCTGATACTCCCAAACTGTGAACACCCCACTGTCAACACTCACAGGTTTGCGTGGCCACAAGCACAGGAAAATCATGAATCATGCAGCTAAGGTCACTGAACATCAGCAAACAGCATTATCTCTTCCTCTGGACTCTGGGAATTGGAAGCATGGAGGGAGAAGTGGTAAAATGGCTAAGAGGAGGGAGGACTGGATTGAAAGCTGCCTGCATAATTGACTTGCTACATTCTCTGGATTATTTCCCCAGGGCTCTGGGGTACTTTTTATTATTAATATCTAATAATAACTTTTATATAGCACTTTGCATCCTGAGGGCCCCCAAAGCACTCTACATACTTTATAAACTAATTACCAATTAGAAGTCCTATTCTGCTCTCAGTAGTACTGATAAAAATCTGAAGGAACTCCACAGAAGTTGGGGGTGGTGCACCAAATTTACACCAGCTTAGCCGAAGCGCGTATAGATCCAAGATGATATGTCAGAGTGAAATGCAGACGTGGGATTGGCAATGAATAGTTGATCCCCTTTTCCCTTCTCCCTAATTTAAAAATTAGCAAGGAAAATGCACGCAAAAAAATGACACAGGCGTAATGCTAATATGGCAAATTGAAACCCTCAAAAGCTGAGAGTGGCAAAACTTAAGTGACCTGCATATCACTGTAATGATGCAGCTATATCAGGTAGTCTTTCTAAGCACTCTCTGTTATATAGTGTTGACCCAATCTGCCCTCATATTTACTTACAACCCCAGATGAGTTGCACAAATTATATCAGAGGAGAAAATTTAATCCAATATGGTGAATTAGCTTTGTAAACTCTGAGGCAAGCCCTTCCTTACCTAACTTCTATATGGGGTCTGGCACTGCCCTTGGCTGTTGGGGCCCCAGCTCAATATAGATAGGTAGCAAAAATATGTGTTTGCATCTAGTGGCTTTAGTATTTAATTTTGCTTTCAAAACTGATATGGATATAATGTTGTTTCCTCATTTTTTTTTTAAATTTTAATTAAAAATAAAGAGGAAAGCCCTTCAATACTAAGCCCCTCTCTTCTATCCTCCCAGCTGTATCACACTGGCAACTGGAGGTACAGCCAACAACTTGAGCTCCATGGGGTAGATATAGAACTGATCTCCTTCCACACCCTACCCACCTCATTTCTCTCTCACTGTAGATAATTATGCTACCATTCCAGTCACTAGACTCGCAGTTTTGGTGTCACTTTTGACTCCTTTCCCACACAAACATGAACACTGTTGCTAAATCTCACTACGTCTTCCTCTGTAATAGCTCTGAAATTCTTAATCCAGTCCTTCTGTTGTGCCAAAATTTTCTTGATGCATTGGTCAACTTTTGTCTTAATGATTGCAAAATCTTCCTCGGTCACTTCAAATCTTAAATTGTGCCCTTGGAGGTTATCCAACAGGCTGCTGCTAAAATCCTCATTATGCTCATCCTGACCATGGTAGCCTCCTTCTTGAAGATTTGCCTTAATGCCAGCCTCGGTTTCAGGTAGCTTGCATTTCCTCTCTAGTTGCCCACATCTTATCCCATGCACCCCGTGCTTTTAGGATTATGGTCTTTTAATTTGTGCCCTCCTTTGCCAAGCTGCACCAGGACCTGGTATCTTATATCCATAGAGAACTAAGCTCATCTATGATACTGTAAACACACTAGCTGATCTCTTTGCTGAGGTGTTCCTCCACTGCTGTGTAGTCCAACCTGTACACAGATCTGGCATGCTATAGTGAAATAAGAGCAGAACATAACAGCTACATAACTGAAATCTCTTCTGTCCCCTAATGGGAGACATGTATAATTCCAGTGGGCCAGTTGTGCTTGTATCTATCCACTGTATACAAAATTAAGAGTGACAGTTTTACATGTCTTTAGGTGAACTGACTGCATCTTTGTGTTGTAAACTGTTTTCTCAAATGAGATTCAACTCAGTGCTAGTTATGTTATTGCCCAAAAAACAGGGTTAATTCTACATCAAGTCAAAAGTTTGTACCCTGCATGCACAAAAAAGGATTTTTCAGTGGCATCTGTTGTCATGATGTTGAGTTTTTTTGTTGTAAATTGGACTGAGGGCCATCTTCACTGAAGAGAAGCCACATGCTATGTATCAGCTTGTGAAGTTCAAACCCATTTGGGTTATGTTTGCACCAAAATGTATTCAAGAGATTTTGCCCAAAATCCCCAAGCAAATTCACTCTTTGATTGAGACCAAAAAAAAATGGAAGGAAGGGGGAAGGGGAATTGCAAGCAGCGATGAGAAATGTTTAGAAAGATATAACCATGTGAGAAGAGGGTGTTTATAAATAGAGGCCTTCATGTAATCTTAATGATAGGTTTTGCTACCAGTAAAACTATACCTTTTGTGTACAGGAATATCTGAAGCCAATTTTGAGGTAGAATGTATCAGCTGCTTAACAGCTCTCAACACCATTACTCTGCAGCTTAGGATAGGGAGTAAAGGAAGAAGCATAATGAATGAAACATGTTCAAGGAATTCTAGGCTGGCAGAATGTTATTAGCCCATCTGCAGCGTACTGATGCTCCAGCTGGTAGGAGCGGCTGCTAAATAGCCAGAGTAAGTGCTGCTGCATGAAGGAGTGGGAGTAAAATGGGGCACAAAGGCAACCTTCCACCCAGGCAGCCTCAGAACTGTGCAGGGAAGATCCTACCCCATAATCTGGAGGCACATACGGTGCCTTCTCTTCCCCTCTTCTCCCCTGCCTGTCCCACTTACGCCTGCCCTCCCCTCCCAGTTGGTAGCTCCTCTTGTAATTTAACCACCGTCTCGCTCAGTGTGGTACCACCATAGCCTGGATTGCCACATTGACTCTGCTGGTGGGTGACATTCCTTCCCCATCAAGTATTGCAGGCTTTTCTGTTTGGACTGTCGGTCTTCCAAGCAGGGATAGTCTACATCTCTGCATTTGTCCTATGCCTAGCACAATGGGACCTCATTCTCGGCTGGCCCTTAGGCACTACTGTAATAAACATGATTATTAATAATAAGGTGAAGAGAATTGGGCTAATGGTTCTCCCCTTGGGAAAGAAGTGCCATTTAATAACCACAAGTTCTATTTCTAGTCTGTATAGTTTTTCCTACCACCCATCATCACCTTAGTGTCTGAGTGCTTTCTCGTAGCACATTAAGCGAAGTGACTAACATCTATCGCGCGTGGTTTATTCTTTCTCTCATCCTTTCACCCACAGGGGAAGAAGAACTGTGTGTGTGTTGCATTGTTTGTTTTTGGGAAGGTTTCTGACTTGCTTGCTGATGTACACGCTGTTGCAAGCTTTTACTAGAGAAAGCAATGCTGAAGAAGTGCACCTTGCATTTGAACTGGAAAGCAGTGAGATTTGTGGTGCTATGGGAGTTTGTGCCACAATCGCAGACTGACCCCTAAAAAACCTCTATCTCCTGCCAAGGCAATCTTTACCTTTGAAGTAGGAAGTTCTGTGGTGCCTGAGGAGTGTTGCTGTTGCTGGCATGCTCAGGGCTTCACATATGTTCAGGAGTATATCTAGGATTTTGAAAAGGGAGGTGCAGTGGAGAGTTCACTGGCACAGGGGGTGCAAACCAACTAGCAGCTGAGACCAGAGCTTGGCAGCAGAGAGTTTACTGCGCTTGCTCTGCTCAGTCAAAGGGGAGTGCAACTGCACCCACCCTGGATCCGTCCCTACCTCCATTTCACCCATGTGGTATACCCACTAGTGTGGCATTTCTTAACACAATATTCGGGAACAGGTTCTGACTTCAGATGTTAGAGCCACACTATTTCTTGAAAGCACGGTCCCCTCCAGCACCACAGTCCATGAGCAAGATTATCAAAAAGATGAGCCTAAAATTAGGCTTTTAAATCCATACTGAAGCACCTTAAAAAAAAGATCTTATTTTCAGATGTGCTATGCATCCAGCAACTCCCCATAGAGGTCAATAAGAGTGAAGGGGCAATCCACCATTGTGAAACTCTTTCAATTTTGGGACCCAGGCCAACATTTGCGAAATGACTCGTATGTGGAGTGCCTTATTTCTATGTGTTGGGGGAAGGGGTCCAGCTTGAGTTGTATAAATGGGTTTGATTTTTCTATAGCAGGTGCTCAGCACTTTCTGAAAATCAGACATATCTCAAACTGGGCACTCAAAATTGACACGCAACATCCTTTTTGGATAATGAGAATATATGGTGGAATCCTAGTTCTGCAGGTCTTTACCAGTATGAATAAATGTGAAATACAAGGTTTACTTTCCCTGTGTTGCTTTTTGAAATTTTTCTTCTCTGTGAAGACTTTGGCTCTGAGCCTTGCTTCACCAGCTGGTACCAAATGGACTCAGCTCTGAGACGGGAACTTGGAACAGACAGAAATGTGTGCGTCTGTGTTTCAACATGATTTACCTACCATTTGCGCTTTATTTCTGGCAGCTTTTTCCTGGGCAAATAGTAAATACCCGTTTCATTTGAGAGCAGTGTTACTAGTAAGACAGGTACTGCAAGCCTGAGGTTTGTGTTTTTATTTACCTAACCCTGATCATTATAGTATTTGAGCACTTCAAAGAGTTTAATGCAATTATCTGCCCACCATCCTACCTGAGATGCAGGCAAGTGCTATTACCTTTCTTTTCCTGTTGGGGAAGAGAGAAATTAAGTGACTTGCTCAAGTCACACAGGACGTCTGCAGCAAAGCAAGGACTTTAAATCCAGGGAGTCTTTCAAGCCCCAGGCCAGCACCCTATTCACTGGGCCAGCCTTATGTTCTGCCAGACTGGGTACTCTTATCCAGCAACCTTTGTGCATCTCTCTCCAGAGACCCTCTTTTCAAAGCTTCTGCTAAAGTAGAATGTGGGACTAGAGGAAAGTTCCCAAAGTAAGGCTTCTCCCTTATCTGGCAATATTACAAAGCATTCTGGGATAGGAGGCTTTTCTTCCCTGTGCTCCCCTATTTCCACTCAGACTCTTTCTCTGTAGCTTAGGTTCTCTGTTTCCAGATGTATGGTCCCATCCACTTCAAATACCTTCTGTTCTGCAGGGAGGGAGTTTCTTTCTTTGCTTTTTACAGGAACTCACTGTTGCTTGGGGGATGTTACCTACAGGTAGGGAGGATAAATGGTCAGTACCATATAAAGCAGGGGTGGGCAAAATGCAGCCTGCTGGGCCATTCTATCCGGCCCGTGGGTCCCTTAAAAAATTTAGAAAATTAATATTTATCTGCCCCTGGCTGCCTGTCATGCAGCCCTCAGTGGTTGGCCAAAACTCAGTAAGTGGCCCTCTGCCCAAAATAATTGTCTGCCCCTGATATAAAGTGATTCAAAAGTAAACTGTTGTATAGGGCCAGAGTCTCATCTGATATAAATGCCAATGGATAAAGGATCTTCAAACTATATAGTAACCCCATTATAAAAGTGGGATATTTAATCTTTGGAGATTTGGATACCCAGTTCCCATTCATTTTAAAGCAGCTTGAATGTTCAAATCCCCTAGCCAGTGTTGTAAATCTCAGCCTTATGTTATTGACTCCACGTTTAATACCCCTGCTGGGAAATACTGCGCCTTCGATTCATGCATTCTGGAGATACCCACACTTCTGACAGTGCTGGTCTTGGTGGGTGCACAAGTGAGTGTGAGCAAACAGATGTCCTAGCCTCTTGTCATGCTCTATGTACCCAAAAGAATTGTTGCAACCAAAGATAATCACAGTTTGTGACATCTTATAGAGGAGGATGTCTGGTTGCTTTTTGCACGCTCTGCAAATTCCCCTGCAAGGGATTCCCACAGCACCCTGACTCAGGACACAGGGCACAGGACCCAGAACTGGTGTCCAGCAGGCTTGGGCCCTTGAAGGCCCAGGTCTCATCCTGTGGAGTAACAGCCCTAGGCAATGTCAGTAAATGCCAGTGAAGCAGATCAGCCAATCCTGCTCCAAAGACTGTATCTCTTTATACACACTAGAAAAAAATTAAGCAAGTGCAAATGAGTCATTTAGATCAGTATCTAGGGCAGGGCTGTCCAGTTTCAAAGCCCCTGGAGGCTGCATACCACACAGGCCACACCAGGAGCCATATGGCCCCCCTGTCCCCTGCCAACACACTGTTTTAGTGTGATTCTCTTATAATGCACACCCATGTGGGCACCCCCCTGCTGCCCACTGCTGTACTGCATGGGTGTGATTTCCACCTTGTGTGCATGGCCCCAATCCTTCCCCCCCAGGCACAGCCCTGGACTCATCCTCAGCTCTCCGCACTGCTGCATGGCCCTACTCCCTCAGGAAAAGCCAGAAAGTGCAGCTGGAGCAGGGAGGCTGGGTGTTGGGGCCTGGAGGCTCCAGCTGATAGTGCAACAGAAGCAATGGGGAGAGTGGCTGCTATCTGAGAGTCCAGGGTCTGCATATTAACCCCTCAAACTATATGCAAACCACATGCCACCAGTTAGACAGCCCTGATCTAGGGTCTCATATGAGTATGAAGGGTGCCTAGGTTGTTTGTGGACCCAGTGACTTGGCCAGTCTAACAGCATGGGGACATAAATTGGGGTAAGTGATGCTTTCAGAAAGGCACAGGGCCCTGAGAGCCTGCTTCAGCACTTCAAAGCTGCTTGGGCTTTTAAAGCATTACCCCTTGTGCAGGGAAACTGCTCCTTCTCAGCTTCACCTTCTGTTCGACACCATCCAAGCACAAACTGAGGAAAAGCTCTTCTTACAGCAGTTCAAAAGACAGGAGATTCCCTCGTCCACCCCCCTGTGTAGACTTTTCAACTGGTGCAGGTGCTGTGGAGGGCCTTGTCCTGTCTCAGCAGGGCACAGACACCCATGAGAGGGTGGCTGAGTGACCTTGGAGCAATGGGGGTGCTGGGCATTTTTTTTTTAAGTTTCCTGCCATTGCAAATGTATCTAAGAAGCTGGTATGTATTTCCCTACCAAAGCACTGGCCCCTCC
>NW_005842175.1:1094422-1131882 GCF_000455745.1 Alligator sinensis
ATATTCATTCTTGTGACACATCGGTGAAGTAGGCCAGTGTTATCTCCCTCTCACTGACAGGGAATCTGAGGTACCCAGAGAAGGAGTGAGTGACTTTGTAGGGTTGGCAAGAGCCTACTCCACCAAATAACCATTGAAGTGCCACTTAGGTGTTTAAACACTATCCTGTTCCAGCCTGCTGGAGTCCCTGAAAACTTGTTAATGCAAAAGGCAGGTGAGTCCTTCTCCTTGCTGCTCTTTGTGACTTAGTCTTAAGGCAAAGATGAAGGCACAGCATAAAAGCAGTGGTTCTTCAAAGAGGGCTCCCTTGCAGCAGCAGAAACCCTTCTTTCTGCCGGCAGCGTAACATCACCTCTCTGCCGGAAAGAAGACTTCTGCCAGCTGCCATGGTCTTGTAAGCACCTGGTGCCTTCCCATGGTGCACTGAGCTCCACTGCACCAGCTGTGCTGGCCAGGCATGGTGGAGCTGCTAGAGAAGCGCAGGGATCTGAATGTGCTCTGGTGGCTTGGCAGTGACAGCTGCTGTAGACAAACCCTCAGCATGCCAAAAAGTGAAGGGCTCTCTCTCTGAGCCTCTGCAGTACACTCGCAAACACACGGTGTCTCCTCTCTGGCTCATTCCAGACTTCTTTCATCTCCCAAAGAGCTCCGATGCCTTCTTCACTTGGAGCAGGTGTGTCATACTCAAGTAGCTGGCAGGCCATATTCCCTGCCCCAGCCAGGAGCTGGGTCATTCAGGCCAGACAAACCACCTCCAGATCCAGGCTGCAGGACTGAGGCCACTCACTCCCTCTTTTCCTGTTGCCACCTGCTTCCAATTTAATCACCAATGGCAACTGAAAACTGGAAATTCAGTGGCAGGTAAGAGGGAGGACAAACAGCAGCAATCACCACCCCTCCACCCTCACCCCCAGTTGCTAGCCCACACCAACACAGTGGCTCTGGTAGCCACAGCAATAAGTGTTATGGGCTGGCTCTGGGACTGGATTGTCCAGCCTCCAAGAAGCTCTACAGGCCAGGAGACCTAACACCGTGAGCTGTGTCCTACCTATGGGCTGTATGTTTGATATCCTTGACTTAAAGCATGATTCTGCCTGCTTCCCCCAAAGCATGCAGTGGAAAAGGGTCTGTCAGGTTGAACAGCTTGGTTAGTACTGGCAGATCAGGAAGCTGAAATCTGTGACTGGAGACTCCCCTGGCTGGTACCGCTTCATGAAAGGGTCTGCAAGTGGAGGTGCCCCTGAACCTGGCAGTGTTGGCATGCCAGACCAAGTGAGAGGCGGAGAGTGGGTGATTTAAGACCAAGGTAAAGACTAAAAATATAATTATAGTGTGGGTCTGCACAGTGCTCACCCCCCTGTGACTCTGTGGTGAGTGAAGGATGCTTTTCTTAAAAAAAAATAAAAATTAAAAAATTAAAAAGGAGAGAGTGAATTGTCCAGTGGCCAGCCCTAGCCAAAGGTCAAGTTATAGGCTGTTCCTCTTTCACAGACTAACCACTGAAGACAGCCAGGGACCATGAAGAGAAAGATCTCCCCAAAATGGCAATATATCCCTCTTCAAGATGTAGGCATGAGTTCCCAGAGCTTGTTTAGGTGCTGTGTCCCTGCATCCATAAAAGTGCAGGGAAAAACGGCCTGTGGGGTGAGAGAGTAAACTCTCTTAGGTGAAGCATTAGAACTGTGGCTGAGGAGCAAGGACTTCCTAGACATGGCTGAAGCAGTGAAGGGTACCCCCTCACAACCCATAGGAAGAGTTGGGCTGAAAAGGAATCAATTAATGGGGCCATGCAACTTCAGAGGCACCCAGAGATGTTTAGTTCCCATCTGCTACTGTTCTTGAATCTTAGGCACACACAGACTCCTCCTTCATAGTTGCTCCTTGCATTGGTAGTTAGATACCAAAGTGATCAGTGCCTTAGAAATGCCAAAGAAAAACTAATCAGGTAAATAGTATCCAAGCATGGAAATCTGATACTGGGGAGCATAACTGTTGGCATTGCAGGGATATCTATGCATAATCAAATTCCCAGTGTCCTGGACCAGCCCAGGCTGAGCTCAGAAGAAACCTGGGTTGAATCCTATATGCCTAGCCTCTTTCAGGTGCTTCAATTTCTGTTTAAGGATGTTGAGAGAATCTTTATGGGACACTGCTTCAACTGCCTAGTCTACTACAAAGCTGTGCTGGCGGAACAATCTGTCGGCAAAACTCTGAGCGAGTCCACGCAAAGCTCCCCTGTGGCAGCAGGATCATGCTTTCTGCCAGCAGAATGCTCTCTTGGTGGCATATCCTTTTGCTACCAATTGGCAGCAAATAGAAGATGCACCCAGACACCCCCACGCCTTCTGTTGGCTGCCACAGTCCCTGCTGGTATCTTGCACTTTGTGCCCTGGCAGTCTACTTGCTGCCATTGAGCCACGCAAAGCCTTTTTGGGATAGTTGTAAACCAGATTGAAGTTACCTTCATTGTCCCCGGCATGGCCTCCTGTTGGAAAAGTCTAGGAGTGGAAATAGCCGTGGGCTGCTTAGAGCCCGAACTCCCTGCATACAGTAGGTGAATGTGAAGTCTCCTCATGCTTTATCCTTGACTGATCAAACAGCTGTGCTGGGTATTATTAGGCTTGCTCTTTGCAAGACAGTTTAGTCCCTTAAGATCTCATAGGATTTCTCACCCTCCCGTGAGCAAGCAAATCAGTGTGCAAGTTCCTCTGCCATCAATCCAAGCAGCTTGGCAGTGCCTCTGCCAGGAATGTAACCCAAGAACATGTTCTCCATGAAGTGGTGGCATCTGTGCCTGGACCTCCTGCACACATGCCTCTTAGCTGGCTGAACTCTTCCTGGGGAGCCTCTGGGCAGGTACACTTCAGCCCAACTGCCTTATGAAGACATAGCAAGTTCCCTTTTCCAGCTTGTCAAGGGCAGTTATTTCTGTATCAGTGACACCAGTGCAAGGGTCCAGAGGGAAATACAAGGAAAAATGGGGGGCACTGCTTGGAGGGAACCCAAAAGACATAATGAGCTCATTTTCCACCTGGCTTCATTCTGCAAGTGATGCAAATGTCTAATACCCTGAGTTTAGGGCGAGCTGACCCCAGTGCTGTACATCCACTGCTTTTACTCTGCTCTCACATTTGTCAGTAGGAATCAGAGACCTACAGTCCTAATGTCTTCCCAAGAAAATTTAGAAAGTGGGGCTGGCAGTGTGGAAACATGTTGATGAGCCTGTATGAGTGTTAATGCATGGGCCTATGCTCACTCCTACCTCGTGGCTGGCCCTCCAAGGATAAAATCCCAACTACTGTTGGCAATCAAAAATAGATTCTCCTTTAGCTCACGGTCAAGAATACTATGATTTTGAAACTGAAATCCTGGTGTTGTGCACCTCAGCAGCTGCACATTTGGGGTGTTGTTAATAAATTAGAGGGAATTCACAGAAGAGTGACAAAAATAAGTAAGGCCCTAGAAAAACTCTTATACGAGGAGAGATTGAAAAGACTGTAACCTTCATCCCAATCAATGCTGCAGGTTCTTGTTGGCATAGCCATGTGGCAAAGGGGGATACAGAGGCTTGAGTTCTGCTTGTTACCACTGTGCTAACAGAGGTCTCTGCTGTAGAGCTAGAAATACAGCAAAACTGAACTTCTACAGTAGAACAGGTTTGACTTTTGACAGTTGTTTTACTACAGCAGTGCAAAGGACAGCTTTGCTGATGAAACTGTGTCTGCACTTGGAGTGCTTTGGTATAAAGATATTCCGCTACAGACAAAGCACTCTTAGTATAGACATGGCCTGAGGGAAGGAGACAGATAAAGAACACATGATAAAAGTGTGCAGGCATACTATAGGCAAAGGATCTTGTGTAACACATGAGCAATGGGACTGATCAAATTAAATGGGGTAATTAAATGGGGACAAAATCAAAATGAATAAAAACATGTTCACATAATGCATTATTCCTCTGTGGAACTCTGCTACCCAAAGTCACTGAAGCCAAAACGTACTAACTCTCAGAAAAAAGGGCTGGACATTTCCCCAGAGACCAAAGCCATACCAAATTCTCACAAGAGGAATTCTATAAGGGATATTAATTAAAATGTAGGCTTTGGATCTTGACCCTTGCTCCAGTGCTTATGTCTCATCTTGGTTTGTAATTAGGCGCTGGGGCTGTTACCACCTATCTCCCTGCTGGGGGGTCCTTACATCTCTCCCTGAAGCATCTGCTGTTGGCCACTGCTAGATGCAGGTTACTAGACCAGATGGACCTGGGTCTGCTCCAGAATGGCAGTTCCACAGATCCTGTGCAGATACAGGGATGGGTGTGTATTTGGTGACAATGCCTGGGAACATATTATGTGTATGTGTTGCCTGGGAAGGAGGTAAGGAAGGCACAGAGGATGACACAGAGGGCAGTTGTTGCCTCAGTCGGTTTCTGGTGTTCTCATTTGTTCTTTCTTCTCTTGTTTCACAGGGAATTTTAAAGGTCTGTGTAAGCAAATCGATCACTTCCCTGAGGATATAGATTATGAAGCCGACGCAGCAGAATATTTCCTCCGTAAGTCTGCAGGTCCTTTTCCTTGGAGTCGATCACGGGTGGTAGGGCTGGGTGCCCATTCCTTGCTGCAGGTGACTCAGTGCAAAGTCTGGTTCCCTTGAGGATTATCATAATGGATGAGGCAAAATTTGGAGGAACTGGGTGGGGGCATCCCTTCTGAATCTCTCTCTCAGAAGGGCTCCTCTTCCTTCACTCTCACTCCTACCCTCCAGAGACCCTCTCTACCAGCATGCTCGACTCAGACTTGCTCTGATGACTAAGAGATTTTTAACTAATGGTAATATAGTCTGATAAAACCTGCAGCCCTTCAACCTCATCCCACCCCTAAAGATACTGGAGAGTTATTGACAAGATGAAAACATCTCTAAGGTCTCAGAGGATTCTCCCATTCACTCTGAAAACTAGATAAATAACGGGTTTCCAGTAAAGGGGGAAGGAAAAGTAGAAAATGCAGAAACATTGACTGCATCATCAGTTGTAATCTGCCCTCAGGTGAGGAGGACTGATGATCATCACTGAGGGTTAAGGATAAAGCCTTTCACTTCATCCTGTTGGCCATTGGCTTCATCTGGACCCCAGGCAAGAGGAGCAGAGGGCTCGAGTATCAGGACCCAAGACTTTCCCTTCTAAGTCACTGTCTCTAATGCATGATGCCAATCATTTGTGACCAGAAGTAATTACCCTTTGATAACTGTTGCTTCACATCAGATGGGTCAATGGTCTTAGTCCATTTCTGGATCATCACCGAAACCATCACCATGGGTGACACTACTGAGCATCACATTGGAGCATGACTGAGCCATAGTTACTGAATTCCCTCTGAAGGGTTAGGCACACTATTAGTGCATATAACTCTGTGTGTGTGTGTGTGTGTGTGTGTGTTTACTCATATACAGTGGAGACATTACACTGCTGCTGCTGTACCAGTTGTAGGAATAAAAATTTTGCCCTCCTATTCTCTGTTTCCATCCAATTTCAGAAATAAATAGGTTGTACAGGTCAGGACTTCTGCTCCTCCAAGCTTTCCTATCTTCCTGCCTCCCAAGCTGTTGATCGGGGTCCTTTCATGAAGTTAGCATTCACTGAAGGTGGCTTTGTACCAGAACCATAGAACAGTGACACTGGGAACTGGATAGTAAAAGTAAAGGCTGCTTGATCTGAGACTTCTCTTTGGAGCACAAAAAACAAAATGTATGTCCCAGGGCCACTGATAAAAACGCTATGATTTGAGCATGTTGTGTCACTGTAAGAGAACACAAGTAGAAAGCAGAGACAGTGGAGATCAGAGTTTAGCCTGGGACCTATGAACAGGGGGAACCACCTGAGGAGGCTGTGTCTGTGTAGCCTTCATTATGTAAAAAAACCCCCACTTTTGTCCACTGTAAAAAGAGAGGCTCTATTCTTTCACCTTGGATTAGTAGGAATCTCTTCTCTTCAGTCCACCCTGCTGATTCAGCTCCTCCTTCCTGTTCTCCTTCCCTGAGCACAATTCCTGTTGGCATGAAAAGAGGAGATCTTCACCCTAGAGGTGTTCAAAAGAAGAGGCTCAGAAAACCTTCAGGGCTGGGATCTCTGAAGGTTACCAGTGGTGATTTGTGTTGGGGCATAATGGAGATACAAGAGAACCATGCAGTTGAAGAGGAGATTTGGGCTTCCTTAACATTCATTGATACAGATGAAAGAGTAAGAAAATCACAGGATTTTCTCATCCTTTTGAAACAGTTTCCCACCTGCTACTAGCTGACCTGAAGTTGTTTCTTTAGACTGTGTTTCTGCTGCATCACTCACATGTGCACTGTACTGCTCTTAAGTAGCAGAGCTATAAACCCTGGTGTGGGTACCAGCATTCCTCAGCATGCAGCTGGGTGCTGCTTCCTAGCATTGCTTTGTTGTCGCAGAGTTGTTTGGGGTGCAGCAGCAGCTAGCAGTCATTTGTGGTTAGGGGAGAAAAAGAGCTTTGAAACAGGTGTTTTGTAGGGGGAAGCACATGCAGAACTACAGATCATAGGAGAAGGCAAAAACAGGTCAAATATTAGGCCTGCTGGCTTTGACAGTGTTTCCTATAAAACAAATCCCCAAGATGGAAACCCCAAGGGAAAATCCCTAAGTTCATGCAGGCAGGATGGTGGGGGTTTCACCAAACCTAGTAAAGTACTTGCTGGGTCATGCCTGGTAGAAGTAGCCTAATGCAGTACTAGAGCTGACTAGAGAAGGCCTTAGTTGAACAGGTTCTTTTAAGGACTTTTGGCTGAACTGGAGCTTATTGAGGCTCCTCCTGGGTCATGTCTAGTAGTGACTGGCTGGTAGGTTGTTTATTACCTTAAGGTTAGGTCAGGATAGCCAGGAAAATAGGAGAGTGGAGCTTGAGGCCTGATTGGAAGGGCTCAACGTTTGTTTCTGCAATGACCATTCAGGTAAGATAGCTCAGGTTCCTTGCGATCAAATGGGCAGGGTTAAGGAAGGAAGACTGTATCAGTGTGACTCTGCCAGGAGATTCTGTAGGTGGGTAACAAGCAATTGAACAGGGATACATACCCCAATACAAGGGCAACTCTTCTCCCTTACAAACTACAGGATCTGTACTGAACCTGGAAAGACGGACTGGTTTTAATATCAGCCCTTTGTAGTATGACTGTGGAGCTTCTGAGATCACTAAAACAAGAATGGAGATTAGAGACCTTTACCTCTCAGATAATGTCCTCAGCTCCCAATTTCACATTGTGACCTTGTGTCTTCCCAGGAGGTGTGGATTGAAGGATAAAGGCCCAGTCAACAAATGCTAGGGACAGTATGTAACACTGAGACTCCCCTCAAGGCTTGTCTATACAAAGGGCATCCACTTGGCATTGCTTACTGTCATTTGGCTCCCCACTGTTAAATCCTCCCCTGCTTTCCAGAAGCCATTAGGATAGCTCTTATTACCATCCCACTGCCTGAAATAGAGCCAGGTGGAAAGGGAAAACAGGCAAGAGGTTCCTCCCTGCCCCTCATGTTTATCACACGCCAGGCTTGGGTGAGAGTCAGCCCCTGAGTGAATTGAGTACTCATGCCTTTCATGGCAGATGGTTTCCAGCAGGGCCCATGAGCCACTTGCCCCTCCTGTCAAGAGAAACTCCCTTTGTTCAGCTTGGTTCTCTGAAATGAGAAGGGATAGGAGGAAGGATTTGCTTCTGTCCTTTTCCCATCTTTGTTCTGGAAGCAGATTTGCACTAGGCATGCCTGACACCTGGGCACACTCCAGACATTAGCAGATCATTTATCACCTGAGAAGAGACGGTTCATAAAAAATAAAAATAAATAAAAAAGCAAACTCTGCCTCCTGGGACACAGAGGGGAGCGTGTGACAAGGAACACCATAGGCTTTTGCTGGGTAGAAGCATGTGCTGACACTCTGTGTGTATGTGTGTGCATGTGCACTGCTGCTTCCTGATGGTTGAAGTACATGTGAGCTCTTCCAGGGTTGCATGTGTGTAACTTTGCACATGTGTGCACTGCCATTCTCTACTGAATGGACTCTGCCCTTCCATTAGCTCCCTAGGAAGAGTCCCTTGTTTCTGGAGGGTAAAGTTGGGAGTTTTACTTTGGAGTACCCCTGGTGACTGCATCCTCTGTCTCTAGCTACACATTGTTGCTCTGCATTGGGATCTCTTTTCCAACCCCCTTAAAATTCTCTCCTTTTGGAGGCTAGCTCACTTTCCAAATGAATAGGAATCAACTAAATTTTTGGGAGAAGCATTTGTAACCAATGCATCCAGCTGCATTGCCTTGTAAAAGGAAATAACCTATTCTGCTGAAGTCCCCTGTCCTGGATGTGGTATGGACCTGTACCACCCCACCCCACCCCACCCCTCTCTCCCCCAGCCATAATGCCCGAGCATTTGGCAATCCAACATGTAGGCACGGTGTTGGTGACCGCTCTCTCCTTTGGCTGACACTTTTTGTTTCTGTCTCTCCATCCCTTGCTGCCTCTTGATTCCTCTCTGAATCACTCTGCCACCTCTTTATTTCTCTCCATCTCCTTCTCCCCCACGCATGCTACATCCTATTGTTTTCCTGCTGCTTCTGTTCCCTCCCCTACTGGTTTCTCTCTGTCTCTTCATATTGTTTTCTCTTCCCGTTTTCCTCTCTCTCACATACATGCTATTATCTCTTCCCCTCTCTTTCTTTTTCTTTTCCACAGGGGCCGTAAGGGCCTCTAGTATTTTTCCAATCCTGAGTGTGATTCTGCTTTTCATGGGTGGACTCTGCATCGCAGCCAGCGAATTCTACAAAACCCGACACAACATCATCCTTAGTGCCGGCATCTTCTTTGTGTCTGCAGGTAAAGAAGCAAGGGGCAAAAGGGCTGGGAGAAAAGGGCAGCAAAAGAGAGGAGATCATAATTGAATAATGAGAGAGGAGATCTGCATAATGAAGGAGATGCAGCCAAGGGAAGAGAGAAATGACAAGTCGCCCAGTTAATGGAATGGCAGGGGCAGAAGGGCAAGGGGGTGATGTGTTTGCATGGGCACAAAGGGCACTGTGTAGTTTGGGGTCTAGATGAGCTTTATTTCAGCTGGGAGAACAATGTCCAACAAGAAAGAACCAATGAAAAGTCAGCATGAGAGTGAGTACGTTGTGACTTACTCTGACATTCTGCATTTGAACAGTAGCACAAAATGGCAGCTCCTGCTTACAGGGAAAGTCCTCTACATCTACCAGTGCAGCATGCAGAAAACAGAATGGCTCCATTTCATTTCAGTTATATGCCTTCAGAAAAGAGGGACTCTGACACTGGATAGACATCAACAAGACATGGAGCCCCCACCCAAGTGGCAACCTCATTGCTACCAACCTGTCTAGAGGAAGCAGGGGGTGGGGAGAGTGAATCTTCAGGGCAGAATTAAGAGCTTTTCTGGGACAAACTGCTGGGAAAATAGGATCTCAGAATTGGATAAGTGTAAAGCCTGAGCAGCCCATCCATGCCTGCTGGAGGAGAAGGTTTCTCTATGGCAAGCAGAACTGAAGATCCCATAGTGGGATGAAGCCTCAGGTTCCAGGAACTCACGGACTGAAGGACTCTCATTCGGGATCCCCACTGAGGGCTTCAACCAGGGCAAAGTGGCTCTGAACAGACAGGTGCATCAGCAATGGCCTATTCTTGTGGGTAGAGAAGGCCTCTAAGATCCAAAGCTTTAGTCCTTTCCCCTGCAGGTGTCCTTTCTCTCTCTGATACTCTAATGGTTTCTCTCTCCCTCTTCCCCTTGCCTGCAGGTCTGAGTAATATAATTGGCATCATTGTGTACATATCAGCCAATGCTGGAGACCCCTCGAAGAGTGACTCCAAGAAGAACAGTTACTCCTATGGTTGGTCCTTCTACTTTGGGGCTCTGTCCTTCATTATAGCTGAGATGGTGGGAGTGCTGGCTGTCCACATGTTTATTGACCGGCACAAACAGCTGCGTGCCAACGCTCGTGCCACGGACTACCTCCAGTCCTCTGCCATTACCCGCATCCCCAGCTACCGCTACCGCTATCAGAGACGCAGTCGCTCCAGCTCCCGTTCCACTGAGCCTTCACACTCCAGGGATGCCTCACCTGTCGGGATCAAAGGGTTCAATACCCTCCCATCAACAGAGATCTCGATGTACACCCTGACCAGGGACCCCCTGAAGGCTGCCACTACCCCTACCGCCACTTACAATTCTGACAGGGATAACAGCTTCCTCCAAGTTCACAACTGTATCCAGAAAGAGAACAAGGACTCTATCCACACTAACACAGCCAACCGCCGGACCACCCCGGTATGAAGCCGTCACCAGGAGCTGAAAATGGGGAAGGAGCAGGCGGGAGGCGGGAGGTGGGAGGGATGGGGAAGGGTGGAGAAGGGAGGGGGCTGTGGGGGAGGGAAGGGGAGGGAGAGGAGAAGGCAACCATGGAAGGGAGGGGAACTTTCCAAACGCAAAAAAAAAAAAAGAAAAAAAAGAACAAAAAAAGAACAAAAAACACAAACAGTAGACAAAAGACAACAGCGAAAAGAAATGAAAGAAAAGAAACCGCAACAGCAACAAAAAAACTTAAAAAAACAGAAAAAGAAAAAAAAGAAAAAACTTTAAAAACCGAAAGAGATTTAAAAAAAATAGAAAATCAATTTAAAAGAAAATGCATGATTTCCCATGTACCATTATTTTAACATTTAATAAAAAGAGATTTAACAAAAAAAAGGGGGGAGGGGAGACACCAAGAACCACCACCACCACCAACAAAACGAGACAAACCCAGCGGGAGAAGGAGACGGCAGCTCTTTGGAATTTTTCGGGTTTTATTCTCTCATTTTTCCGGTTTGTTTTCCGTTCACTTTTAACCCAGCATAGACTGGGTGTGAAGGCCTCGGGGAAGTTGGGCAGGGATCCATTACCAATGAGATGTGAGCATCTTTGGGCATTCTAGGGGTTCACAAAGACCATGAGGACCTCTGGGTTAAGTATGACCAAGTCTCTGGGATCCATGGAGATCTGTGTGGCTTTTGTGGGGTTCTTGGGGGTTGTAAGTGACTCTCCTGTCCTTGGGGAAGCCAGGAGCTTATGTTGATTCACTGGTGCCTAGGGCTCCCAAGAAGGTGGAGATGGTAACCTACCTGGACTCACTAGTCACTGAGAATCCTAGGGTTAACAGTGACACTGCAAAAAAAAAAGTGTGGGGGGGGGTCTAAAAAGGTGGAATTTTTTTAATAAAACAACAATGACTATAAATAAATGTAAATATAAAAAGTGGATTTACTGGAAAGGAAACCAGATAGTATTTTTCTGTTCAATTTTTGTTTACTCCAGCTTTAAACTGTGAAAGGGGGTGGGGGGGAAATGGGGGGTTTATGGCAGAAGTGCAGGCTAGCAGGGGCAGGGCTCCTAAAAAGAAATCTGAACTTGAGTCCATTCAATAAGACACAAAAATCACTGAGGGAGCCTGGAGCTTGCCCAGCTGGGAGGAGAGGACCTGCTACCCCTTGGGAAATGGGGGCATTGTGCTAGGCAACCTCCACTGCTGCTATTGTGGGGATGGGAGACAAAAATAAGGGCCATCTGCTAATAAGGAGACATGCTCACACACCCATATATACACTCACTCCTTTGGGGTAGTCAGGCCTAGGAAGCTATGCCCACTGCTGTGCCACGCCACTCCCTTTCATGTCTCATCAGCCCCAGGCTGCAACCTGCTGCAAAGGGTCTGACCCCAACTGCCATTGATGGCAGTGGGAGCCTTTCCATTGACATCAAGGAGCTTTAGGGTGGAGGCCCCCCTCCCACACCCACAGACCTGGTGCTCACACAGGCATTCACAAGGCCTGCTTCCCCACTGCCTGGCCTCACTGCGTGTGATTTATTCCCAAGCAGAGCAGAGGCAGTCGCTCACTTGCCCCGGTTCTCATGTCTCCTGTTCACTCTGCCTGGGGTAAATGACATGGAGCAGGGCAGGGCAGTGAGGCTTATACTCATACACATATGCTCCCCTTTTCCTGCTCATACACTGTGCCTGAGTCTCCTCTCCTGCTGGCTGAGCTCCAGAGTACTCCATTGACTTGAGTGCAATTACCCCCTAGCAATGAATGGGACAGGAGCCCCAGGTCTCCCACGTTCACAGGCCTCAATTCCCCTTTACCAACATGCTCCCATCCCTACCCCTTCCTTCAAGAATGTAAATCCCACACATCTCCTCACCACGCCTACAGCACGCATCCATTGTGGCCATGCCCATGCCAGGGACTTGCCCTGATGCGTAGTGCCAGTGCTTTGTTGAGGAGGAGGAACAGTGGGCTCGAGGTCCCAGAAACCATTTTTAATTCAGCTCCCTGTTTAATGCTGCTACCAGGACACAGAAAGGGATGATGAGGTGGGAGTGGGCAAAGGCAAACCGAGAAAGAGAATATTATTGGTGTGCCTCTGTGCCACACTCAGTCAGCTGCAGGCCAGCTCAGGGCCAGCATAGATGGACCTGACAGGGGTAGATCCAGGGCTGAGGGTTTACTGCATGTGTCAGTTGATGCTGCCCCAACCCTGATGCTTCCTATTCCTGTTCCTGCTGCTCCAGTGTTAAGAGTCTGAGGCCCATTCAGTTCCCACTGTTCCTTTAAAGGTCTCTTGACACCCAGATATTGCTGCTTCATCCTACTTTCTCTCTCTGCACAGGAAAGTGGGCTCCCTTCCAGAGCAGCATGTGGGACATTTTAAGCCCAGGGTTGAATGAATTCCCTCCAGGCCTCAGGGAAGAAAGTCTGGCACTGATGCAGCAGCAGGGATGAAGTTTAGATCAAACTGGTCATCTCACAGGGATGCCTCAGTTTGTACTGGGTGTCTGGGATTCTTGCTGAATCCCAGTCCTCTCCCAGCCTGCCATCCCCACCTGGTCCCCAAACCTCATCAAATGTACAAGAATAAGTTTAAAAAATTACCCCCCTCCTACTCCTAGAGATGAGTTAAAACTGGTTTCCCAACCTCTGAAATAGACAGAGGTATGATCTTTTGGTTAAATCCAAAGCTGCTTTCAAGCTCTAGAGCACTTGCAGAATGAAATGAGATGATGAGTGAGCGCCTGAGTGTGAGTGAGTGTGTCAGAGAGGGAGAGGGAGAGAGAGAGAGAAGAGGGAGGACTAGGACTGGCAAGGAAGTCTTTTCCAAGGCTAATGCTTATGTCCAGCTCAAACCAGTTCAAGAAACCAACCTCCATTTTCTTTATTTTGTGGTTTTTTTCAGACTGTTAAAAAGAAAAAATTTTAAAAAGAGAAAATTACAAAAAAAAAAAAATATCCTGGTACATGAAATAAAGATTTTTTTTTATAAGTCGGTCCTCACTCACGTGGCTTTATTGGGGAATCTGGAAGAGAAGAATTCTCACAGGAAGTCCCCAAAGGACACCCAAAGTGCCAAAGTAGTTTTGAGGGAGGGAGTTTGGCCCAGTTAGGAGAGGTTCCCATTTTTCTTTGTTCTTCCCCTGTGATTGCAAACCAAAAAGAAGGGTGATGGTGGTAGGGGAGATCAGAGGTTGGGGAGAGTCTGCAGGGAACAGGCTTTACTCTATTGTTTTTTAAGTAAATGCAGTTAAGCTGGTTTGGTTGGGGTTTTCTGAAATAGAAGTTGAGACCAAGTGCCTTGTGGGCTTTGCTTACCTTCTTCTGAAGCCCCCGGTTCATGGGGTATTTATCTTACGAGGTTGGCAATTCTTACAATATGTGTTGTATTGCTTAAAGCAGTGGTGCTACACCTTTTGAAACTCAAAGTACCCCTTATTAGACTCAAGACATCCCTCAGAAAATGCCAGCTCTTAGCCTTCACTCATTTCTTGACTACAGAAAAATAACAGAGCAATTCTTCTTTTGCAAAGAACTTAGCACGACCACAACAGGTCAGCGTGATTTTGACAATATGGATTCCTATTTGAAATCTCTGGGTTTAGCTTGTGAATCATGTGTAAGTGTTTCCACACTAAACAGGTGCATGCCACCTTGCAGCACCCCTAAAAGGATCTTGCAGCACCCTGGCTGAGAATCGTTAGTTTAAAGACCAAGTTCCTGGAGTCACGGGAAATACAAAACTTTCATTTAAAAATAAAAAGTGACTTACTAGCTGTTTTGGACATGGGGAAGAGTCTCAAACTATGAAGATAGTGCAGGCTAAACACCTAAGAACATGAAGGGAAATAAAATACATGCATTTTTTTTTAAATCTCGTGCTTTTTAGCCACTTTTATTATCTAAGGGGAGCCTGTCTCATGAGTCTTGGATGCTTGGGGGTGACAAGATTAGCTGATGGAGCTACCTAGGATTAAAACTTCCATAAACAGGACTGAAGGAATCAATCCAGGCTGAGGAGGTATAGTGGCATCCTGAGATGCGCATACTTTATGCCAATACTGTGGGCTCGCTGCATTCTAGCACCTGTTGGCCTCAAAAGTGTGGCTGGAAAAGTTGAGGCAAAAGAGGTGTTATTGATCTGTGGGCAAACTGGAGCTGGAGGCCAACATGAGTGGAACTGGTTGCCCTCGAATTGAAAGGCAGCTGGTGTACTCCAGAGATGGAGCTCAGAGGGTAGCATGGGTGGAGTGCAGCGGCTTGCAGTACAAATGCGTTATTAAATCTTTGCCTCAAACTCACTCCCCAGCTTTCAGACAGAACTCAAAGTGGGCCTCCAGATTTTTGCCCCATGTCCAAAGTGAAGTCCCCAAACATCCCTTTACAAAGCTTGGATGGAGTGATGATGGGTTTGTTTTTTATGTAGCTTTTGCAGACTGCTTGCTTCCTGGTTCCAGCCAGAGGTGCAGACAATAAACCCCAGCAGGGAAGAGCTGTTCTCACAGGCACTCTGACCTGGTAGAACCCAGAAGTATCGGAGAAAGGAAATGTCCTGACAAGAAGTCTCCAGATTTGGCCCTGATAGAAGAGTAAGAGGTGCTTTGACTAATCTTTCCAAGCAGAATCACCCTCCCTCTTCCCTTTTGGAGCTTGGCTTAGCCCCAAATAGGGACTGGAGGGGCAAAAATTGGCTGGTAGCTGAACAGGCAGAAAGACCTCCTGCACCAGCTAGCAGCTGGATGAGACCAGAAGGCAGCAGAGAGAGAGTTTCTGATCAAAACAGAGCCAGAAAGAAAGCGCAATAAAGAGGAGGGACTACATAGTCTGTAGCAATGAAGTAGTGAGGAACAGGAATACATGAGACAGGCACAGAGGGCAGCATCAGTAGATGGGTGATCCAGGCTGTCCATCAGTGAGAAAGGGGCTGCCAAGTGAGAGGCCCTGGGCATGGAGACATGCAAGTCTTGGCAAGCCACTGTCCATGCTGCTTGGCAATGAAGATATCAGGACGGTGCCGTTGGATCAAAAGGAGCAACAATGAAAATTCCTAAGGTAGGGAAAAAGGTCAAGGCAGGGTGGGGAGGGGATGGAGAGCATCTCCAAGGCCCAGCTCCTATTAAACCAGTGCTAACACTTGCTATCCTGCTAGCACTCCACCTGAGGTTATCAAAGCATGGCTTAAACCCTAATACACTACTAGGGGCCTCTCAGAGTGCCTGTGCAGTGGTTCCTGCAATTACCCTTACTCAGCATCAGGCCCTATCAATCCACATCCCTTGCTTCCCAGTCCCCTGCTCTAGTTGCTAGGCCACACTGCCTTCTTCTGGCCATGTGAGGAACAGCTGGAGCAGGAGGAGGGACCTGAACCACTGCCTTATAGACACAGGAGAACAACTGGGAAGGTGGCTCAGAGGTTCAGAGTGCCACAGGGAGGGGAAAGGAGCAGCATGGGTGCAGCAGGGAGGTGAAGGCAAAATCTGAGGAGACACTATGGGTCCACATGGAGAGAAGGGTGAGGAGCAGACCTATGGGAGCACAAGTCCCAAGAGCAGCATGCGTGCATGGGTGTCAGGGGAGCAGGGAGACCTGCATTTAAAAAGCCTGAAGGCAGGGGTAACATATCTACTCCCAGCCCCAACCACCATGTTGGTCATGGCACGGACCTGGAGGCTCCTGGATTACCAGCAGTGTCACTGCAGAGCTTTGTCCCTGCCCTCCCTGGCTCTGGTAGTGCTGTGGTCTGTGTGTGCCATGCACCCTCACCAGGGCACTGTGAAGGAGATGCCCTCTGGGGATGGCGTCCATGCTCCTTGGGTTCTGCAGGAAACGTCACACCTCACCCACCAGCCCTAGACACCTTGCCAGAGCCCCACCCCACTCCGCTGCTGTGGCTACAGCATCCTAGGCTGGGAGGCTCAGGGCAGGGCAGCAAACATCCTTCCTGCTCCTCAGCCTGGGAAGCTAGTGGGGGACGGGGGAGTGAGATGGAGCCCTCCTTGTCAGAGCAGTGAACTAGCCCCTAGCCTGCCTTGCCCCTGGGAGCAGCACCTGGGGTGCTCCTTTGGGTGGCACTCAGAGCCAGAAGGCCAGCTTGAGACCATACACTTCAGCAAGGCAAGACCCGCAGCACCCTCTGCAGCCACGGGTTGAAATAAGGCACATTCATTCTGCCTCGGGACAGGGGGCAAAGGGGCTAAAGGCTGCTCTGCTGCCCAGGGCGCTTTGGGAGTAAAGGGGTTAAAGCAGCAGGTTGCCTCTCCCTGGGCTGACACTGATGGATTAGAGTATGTCCTCTGTATTAATAGCACTGCAGTTCTCTTCTCCTCTGACTCTCACACCCGCCTGCTGCATCTCCCGCAGATCAATACTGGGGCCTCGTATTAAAATTCCATAGCTCTCTCCCTTGGTCACTTGTAAACACCCTCTGTGCCCAGCACCCTCACCTCCCCATGTTAACAGGCTGTCTCTCCCCTCACCTACCCCCATTCTCATCCTTTCTACCCCCCACCCCTTCCCCAAGCATCCTCATTAGCATCCACCTCCCATTCCCCAGCCCGGCTCTCTCCCTGCCTACCGTAGTATAAATGATTCCTATTAACTTCAAAGGACACGGCTTGTGCCTGGCAGGGGGAGTGCATGCAGACACCCAAGCTGTCACCTCACTGCCCTGCCGGAGGGATGGAGTGCAGCTGGGTTACACAGGACACAGCACCACAGCAGCTCCCTTGCCTACCGTCTTCTGTTGGTGCCGGTGGGGTCTGGAGAGACTGACCACGGCCAGACCACGGACCACAGACCTGCATTCAGCATTGAGTCACCAGCACTGTCATGTCTGAGCCCCTGAGATAATCAAGCTCCTGGGGCTATTTCTTTAGCTGCTTTCTCTAGCTTTATCCCAGGGACAAGGAGACCTTTGCCCTCTCCCTCCCACTTTTCCCTCTAACCCTCGGTGCATTCTTTGCCCCTCTCATCACACATTCCAGGTATGTCCCACTCATTCTCCCATCTTTCTACCTGAGTCTCTTCTCACACATTTTCCTCAACAGGCACTGGCTATCCCCTCCTTCTCTGACATTTCTCTTCACCCCCTGCTAAATACTTACCCACCTAGTGCCAGGGGAGCTGCCTTTCCCCTTCCCTGCATCTTGAGCAGCTATTCCCTGCCACCTCCCTATGCAGCAAAGATAGACAATGCCATCAAACCTGACAGGGGATTCACTTTGCCCAGGTGGAAAACTGTAGAGTGGTGGAGATGCAGCTCATGGAGTCCTGAAAACATTAACCCCTTGCTGCTGACAGAGCCACAGTCCTGGTCCGAAGGGCAGAGTGCACTGCTTCTGTTGGTAGTGCAGGGAGACAGAGCCAAGAGGGACAGTGGTACAGGGCAGGGATAGCCACATCCTTTCACACTGCTCCATTATCAGCCTGCAGGCTCTCTGGCCATCACCTCCCCTCCAAAGCGAGCCCAGCCTGCACTATCCCAGAGAAGAGGCTGGGACTTGCTGGAGATCCAAAAGCTGGCCTTCTGAGTCTCACACAGCACGGCAGAAGCAGTGAGCCCACAGCTCCTGCTAGCACAGGCAGCCTGATGGGGCCAAGGATTTGAACTGGGGTCTAGCAGGGCACCTGGACATCAGCCTTCCTCTTTTCCTTACCTGTCCTCTTCCTTTTGGCCTGTGCCTGTTTCCTTGCTTTGCACCTTGCTGGTTTGGTGTACAGCAGGCACTGCCCCCTCCTGCAGCCTGGTATCAAAGCCCATGCTGGCCCTTTGATCTGCATGTTAGCGAACTGCCAGAGCAAGCCAGTGGGATGCCTCATCACAGAGATAATTACAGTCACCCGGTGTTCCATTTCCATTCCTCCCCCAGGGACCCTTTCCACAAGCAGCAGCAATGGGCCTGTATGGAGAACGAGGGCATGAGGAGGGGATGGTACTGCAAAGCAGGCCAGGCGCATGCTCAGCACCAAGCAGCCACAGAGCTGTGTGCCCTACTACTGACACAACACCTGTCCCTGGCTCCCAGTCCCTCACCCAGGGTGTGACTCCAGCCTCCTCCTCCTGGTCTTTGCTAGCTCTGGTATGTCCCTCATGTGAAGAATGAGGCTGGATTGGGCAGGAGGGGCCAATGGCTTCTTTCTCCATCTTCTCTGCTTTGTTTCCCATATCCGGTCATGTCATGTGGCTGTTCGCAGAAGTTGCTGACTTCTCCAGCCTGGTCATGAAGTGTTTGATTGTGCATGGCCATGCTGGTCCTGAGGCAGGAGAGGAGGAGGACAGGGTGAATTCTCCCTCATCAACAAGGCAGTCTTCTTAGCTGCAGATGCCCATGGTCCCTATTGCCATAATATCTGAGCACCTTGCAAAATCCCCAGAGCAAGAAGCCCATGAGATAAGATGAAAAGTGCTATGATGAGAAGTGCTGTGTGGAAGCCAGGTATTGCTAATCAACATACAAAAAGTGAGTCAGGAGCAGAATGACCCCTGGGGCAGCTTTCAGAAGGGATGCTTGTGCCAGGGAAGGTGGACCAAGGGATTAGGATCCTGGGGTGAGACTTAAACAACTTTGGTTCATTGCCCAGGTTCCTTATATGGCCAAGCCAATCTGCTCTGTGCCTCAATTTCCCATCTCCAAAGTGGAGATAAGCCTTCCTTGCCTCTCAGTGGTGTTGTGAATCTCCAGTCCATTAGAGATTCTGATGCACTCAGTTGCTTAGTGGATGAGGAGCCCAGCTTTGCCTGACTTTATATCGGTAGATGGAGATACATGACAGCTCCCTTAGATTTGGTCTGTTCAATGAAGAATAGCAATCCTGTGCCAGGGAGACGCAGTCATCCCCTCCCTTGATCTCTGCTGGGACCTGGTGCACTTGTTCTGTGCCAGTGCCAGAGGTGATGTTAGGTTACAGGCAAGGAAAAGTGAGATGCAGAAGTAAGGTCCCTGGACCAGAGGATGCAAATTGAGCTCTGGGCTCAAGACAAGACCAGTCTCTGTGTAATGATAATTAGTATTAATCCTTGGCATGTGTATAGCATTTTTCATGTTCAAGGCACTTTGCAAACATTAACTAATTAGCCTGTCATATTAAGTGATGGTTTTAAAGGGGCAATGTTGAAACTGATGTCTTCAAAGGGGCAGTGCGGGTAAGCCCTTATTTCCCATTTCCTGGGGTGCAATAAGACTTTACTGAGTCTGAGCTTTTAAAACTTTCTCCCTACCCCTACTTCCCGCCTCCCCCAAGACCCCTGCACATCCCTGTTAGCCAGCATTACGTGCTACTCTTGCCAGCTTGATTGGAGTCACGCAGATCTCAGATGCTGCTTACTGGCCTCCATTCCCCACAGACATGTTGTGTTGTGGCCTGAGGGGTACTAGAGTGGAGGAAGGGACCATGGATTTAGGATACGTCTTCTGGCCGGGCTCTGTGCTAGCAGCAGGTGGCCAGCTGGCAGCAATCAGCTGTGCTTCATGCTCTCTGCTGCTCACTGACTCACTGCTGCGTCAGGAGTTCTCTGACTGCAGGGTCCTGATCTTGCAGCCTGCCCCAGGGGCTACTAGCACCCAGGCTGAAGGGACACCACTGCCCTGGGGAAGATGGCTTATGGCTGCTTACCCATGTCATGAGATCTTCAGTGTTACATTTCCTTTTTGCTGTTCCTTCTACACGTTGACCCCCGCTGGTCTGCTCTCCTCACTTCTCTCCTGGTACCTTCCATCTCAAGCTAGGGACAGTCCCTCCTGAGGGTACATGGCCTACAGGGTAGTCAGTAGTTTGCTTGGCTCTTTACTCAGAGGTCAGTTGATATATTACCATCTGATGTGCCGCGGGGATCTCAACAATCCTCTGTGCAGAGGCAGGAGGATCAGGTCAGCCAACAGATCCTTGCAGAGCAGTGGAAATATCAGGTGCAAAGCCAGATCTGCTGGGATGAACAGGGTTGGGAGTTCTCCTGCTGACTCCAGCACTGCAGCAGGGGAGCTTTGTCTTACCATTCGTTTTAGGTGTCAAGGGGAATATAGGGAATAGCTCTTTAAAAGGAGGAATTCTGGGAGCCAGCAGAAGGCATAAAGGAGGCATTTCCCCAGGATGGTCATTTGGGCAGGGGCAACTGAAGAAACAGAAAGGATTTTAGATCAGGTGAGGTCCTTCAGAATAATGTGCCCTCATAATTCTGTGCGTGGGTTCCTGCTGTTAACGGAGCCAGATGAAGGCTCTATGCAAAGGCAGCAGCTTCAGTGCTCCAGGCTGTACTGCTCACGTGCCAGCTGGGGTCACCTTTGGAGGAAGTAGCAGCATCAGGTCTTCCTTGAACATTGCAGGCTGCCACAGCTGAAGATGGAGGGGTCACTTTCACTATGAAGGTGCATAGCTGAAGTGAGGTAGCATGCCTGAATGTAGAACTGCTGCTGGGTGATGCCTTGCTCCTGGCTATGATGGGTCAGAAATTCCCATTAACTCATCATGTCACCACAAACACTTCTATGCCAGTGCTTTATCATATGGCCCTAGACTTTCTTTGTTTCTGGGGGATATGTACTAAACACTCTGCATGTGGGAAGCTCAGGTACTTGGATATTAACATATCCCAGGACACTAAGCAAGCACTGTTTTCAGTATGTAAGTACTGAATAACACAGGGGTGGGCAAAATGCAGCCCGCGGGCCAGATGCAGGCCACCAGGCCATACAATCCAGCCTGCGGAGCCCCTAAAAAATGTAGAAAATGAATATTTATCTGCCCCTGGCTGCCTGTCAAGTGGCCCTCAATGGCTTGCCAAAACTTAGTAAGTGGCCCTCCACCTGAAATACTTGCCCGCCCCTGGAATAACACCATGGCAATGCCTTCATGTCCCCTTTATACCTAGGGGATATTAAAGGGTAGGGATGGTGTTTTGGATTCTGTGCCTGGCATTTGCGCGAGAGGGTTTGAAGTAGAGGTTCTTGGGATTCCTTGGGTAGAAAACTGCTTACAAATGCAAGGGACTAGATTCTGGTCCAGGAAGCTCCTTCCAGGCCTGTGTTCTGAACATGGAGGAAATTAAGGGCTGGGTACAAAGCAGGAACGCCTGTTACTTTTCTCTGTTAAGGAATCTTTAGCTCTAAATCACTACAGTGGAGACGAGGCTTCTAACATACAAAATCATTATAAGGCTCAATATTAGGCTTTGCTAAGGAGGAAGAGAAAGGGCTCAAAGCCTCTGAAAACAAAGGACTGGAGTAAATTTGGGGGCCACTAAAGGAGAAGAAAGATCTAGAAGGGACTGGGAAGCCTGTGAAGGACCAGATAATATAAGGAAATCCCAGTAACTTCTGCAGGTGAGGCCTGTAGCTAGAATGGGGGAGGACAGACCAGGCAAATGTCTCTTGAAAGGTCATTTCTGCCTGACTTCAGACCAGCACAACTAACCAACTACCTTAACTCTGTGGCCAACCCAGGACAAGATGGAGGGATAGTACTGAATAAAAAGGCTGGAAAGTTCTTCATATGAATTACCAGCAACAGGAAAAGTGTGTCAGAAAAATATGGGTGAATTGTGAGAGGGGTCAAGGATCTCCAGGCTCCACTGAGGCAGCTGTGCTGAGCGTGTCTGTTCCTAGAACTCAGAGGGTGGCAAAGTGAGCTGTGAGGCTGAACCCCACAGCAACTGCTGCGATAGCTCCTGAATCTTGTTTTTCTGGTGGTTCAGGCAATGTATTGATAAGAAATATTTGTTGAACAGAGGATCATGCTGCTTTCTAGTGACTGCAGTACTTAGTATCAGAAGCACCCTGCTGCTGTTATCAGTGAACAGGCATTCTCCTTCAGCTGGAGACAGTCAATTCTGTTTCTGAAGTACATTGATGATTGTGGGATTTGGCCCCCACCCCATCAAGGATCACAATGCTCTGCCTGCAGCTGGTGGCTTTGTTGCACATGCCTCAAGGATAACCCCGCCTTCAAAGTTTCATCAGTAGCAGCTTGATTGAGGCCCCTTAGTCATGAGATCAGCATTTTCATTGAGCTTCTATGCCTCAGATGGAAGCCCTGCTACTTCCTGGCACCTGCAGCAATGCTACTGACATTCACTTTAGGGACAGAGATCTGTTGTTGTGTGGGCAGCACACGCTCTTGCACACAAGGGGAGGAGTTGGTCTGTTCACTGACACCCAAGAGCAAGTGATTCCAAATGGAGGCTGCTTCCCTTTAGGTACCTGTTAAAAAGTAACTTGGTCAGGACTCTGTCTACCACTCCCAAGCCAACGGGTCAGTGGAGCTGTTTAATAGAACCCTTAAAGAAATGCTACAAAAATGTACAGCCACAGATGCCCACCGCTGAAACTAATTGCTCCCAACCCTGCTACTACTGCCTGGGATGTACCCCAGACATCAACAGGGTTTTTCCCCTTCGAGCTGCACTACAGCCAGCAATCCCAGGGAATCCTGGATTTCATACAGGAGATGTGGGAAGAGCTACCCCATCAAGCTGATAAAGTGGTCTCACACGTACTGAATCTGCAGGAGAAACTTAACCTGCCAGGTGAATTTGCCCAGGAAAATCTATGATGGGCCCAAACCTCACAGGAAGTGCACTACAACAAACATGTGCAGCTCTCCAAATTTAACACTGGGATCAGGTGCTCTAACTTTTGCCATCCTCCATATCAAAACGGATGACTTGCTGGTAGGGACCGTACAAAGTGATCCTGCAGGTTGGGCCATTTGACTAAAGGTCAGGCAAACAGTCTGGCAGACGTGCCAGCAAATCTATCATGTCAGCCTCCTGAAGCCAAGGAAGGCTCAGGAGTGCCTTTTTATAGTCCCCTATAGTCCCAAACCAAAGCTAGGGCTGCAGGCAAGTTTGGCACCACAGGTGTGAACGGTGCAGTTTGGACTCGACCTCACTCCAGACCAACTGAAGCAAGCCCAAAGGCTGGTCTGCTCATTCCCTGGAGTGTTTTCATCACATCCCAGAAGAACCAACCTGGTGGCTCATCAGATCAAAATGAAACCAGGAAGTACTGTCAGGGAAAACACCTGTGCCCTGCCCCACAGAATGAGGGAGATGGTAAAGCAGGAGCTACAGGCCATGCTGTACCTTACAGAGGAATCACACAGCAACTGAAGTCTGATTGTGCTAGTCCCAAAGTGGGACAGCACTACACAGTTCTGCATTGACTTTTGAAAGGTCAATGCAATCTCAAAATCTGATGTGTACTTGAAGCTGCAGGTTGATGAGTTACTGGACCAGCTGGGAGCTGCCCAGTACATTATGACCCTCAGTCTGACAAAAGGGTATTTGTAGATCCCATTAACACTGGAATCTAGGGAAAAAAACAGCATTTCCTACCCCCTTTGGCTTTTACCAATTCTGAACAATGCCCTTTGAGTTGCATGGGGCCCTAGCCACTTTTCAGAGGCTGATGGAACAGGTCATGCAGCCCCATTGGGGTGTGCAGCAGCATTATCTGGACAATGTAGTGGTCTACAGCCAGACATGGGCCAAACACCTGACCACATGACTGCAGTGTTGCGGTCACTCCAGGAAGTGGGTCTAACTGCAAACTTGGCCAACTGCCATATGGGTAAGACTGAAACCACATACCCAGTGTACACCCTGGGAAATGGTCAGATACAGCCACTGGTGGACAAGATCCAGGCCCTGCAGAGGTTTCCAACACTGAACCCCAAAATCCAGGTACAATTCTAGGATTGGCTGGGTACTACTGATGGTTTATACCACCATTTTCTTTGATTTCAAACTTCCTCACAGACCTTCTGAAGGGTGACCATCCACAGAAGGTACAGTGAGCCAAAGAATGCACCTAACCATTCCAGGTGTTGAAGGTTATGCCAAGAACAAGTCCTATATAACCCAGACTTTTCAAAAGAGTTTATACTCCAGATGGATGCTTCTGGTGTGGAGTTGAGGACAGTGTTGTTCCAAATGGTTAATGGGGAGAAACCCCCCATCCTCTATTTGAGCTAGAAGCTATTCCCAATGGGTAATAATTACTCAGTTATTGAAAAGGAAGCACTGGCAGTAAAACAGGCAATGGAGGCCTTCAGATATTACCTGCCGGGTAGGACCTTCACCTTGATCGTGGACCGTGCACCCCTCTGCTGGTTACAGATCGTGAAGGAGATGCATCCCCAAATAATGTGGTGGTACCTAGCCTTGCAACCCTTCTCCTTCCAAATCCATCATAGGGCCAGAAAGGCCCATCTCAATGCAGATTTTTTTCTCATGGGAGGAGGATGTATTCATGGAGGGAAGCAAAACAGGTCTTGAGAATGTGTGAATGGCATGGACTCACTAGCCCCTGCTGAGGAAGGGGTTAAAGAGAGTGGTTGGGCTGTGTTGGCCCTGCCCTGTTTGTGCTTCCAGCCAATGCCAGGCCTGCAGGAGCAGTATAAAGGATGCAGAGACGACTCTTAGTGCTTGCTGATGTTGTTTAGCTCCTGGTTGGATGTCCTCTGAAACCTAAGCTATGCAGGTTCCCAGGTCAGTGTAGGTGCCTAGGTAGGTTATCCCCTGGGTAATTGGCCTGTTACAGTACTCTTTATCTAATCAGCCTTTATGCCCAAGGAGGATGGATAGAGGAGATGTCAGGGAATAAGAGTGGTGCAAGGAGTTGTACACTTCTAGGTCCACAGCTGCAGTTTAGCCCAAGGGTTGTAATGACCATGTAAAGATGCAAAGCCAGGGAAAGGGATGCCTCAGAGCCTCTGCAGTCACTGTGGTCAAAGGAAGCCCTCTTGCCCTTGAAATTCACTAATCCTAGTGTTGGCAGTGTCAGGACACTGAGACCAAGGCTATAGAGAAGAGCTCAGTCCAGGAAGTATGCCCTCAAGGACAGGGGCACAGGAAGCAGGGTGTAAAAGAAAGCCGTCCACTACTGCTACTCCTTCTATGTTTGCCTTGGAAATAAAGCACAGGGCCCCACTCTCCAGGGAGAGGTCAATCAGAGCCTTCCATCGCCATTTAATTCTCTTAATTTATTGCCAGTTAGCAGCATAAGCCTTTTAGCTCATTCCTGAGTAGTCAGTGCCATCCAGTGGAGCAAGCTCAGCATAACAGGATCTTCTTCACAAAACCTCTGCTTCCAGGGAGAAGATTCCACCAGCTCTGACATTGATCTGTTTAAAGCGCTCTGCAAAGGAGCTCAATGATGTCACCACTGTCTTGCAGATGAGGACAACAAGGTACCAACAGGTGAAGTGACTTGCTCAAGGTCATTCAGAGGTCATTGATGGGGCTGGGGACAGAGCTGGGGCTCCTAGGTCCCAGCTCAGTGTTCTAGTAGTACCCACAGTCTGACAGGCACTGGGCACAGCCCAGAGAGGTGCCAGTCTTGGGTGACCTTATGCTATTGAAAGGCAAGTGGAATAATGGAAATGTAAGGATGAATTTTCCCCAGGTGTCTCAGCAGTATTGCAGTAGCCTCTCTGGTCAGGAGCCTATTCTGCATAGTGAAAAAGACCCTCTGCCCTCAAGACCTCACACCTAATTAGACCAAGCAAGCAAAGAGTTGGGGGTTGCAGGGATGGGATCTGAGGCACAAAGGTGAAGTGATTTAGCCAAATCACACAGCAGGGCAGGGTCAGAGCTTGGACTAGAACACAAGTCTCCCCTTTGCAGTTCCTTGTGGATCTACTTGCCCTAATTCCCACTGCATCTGACAGGATGGAAGAGGAAAACCCAGACATCAGATAAGCACAGAACAGCTTCATCTCTGATATGGTTCCCAGCTCCCTCTTGTGCTCCCGTTCTTGCTTCATCCAGCAAAGCTACTGCTGCCTGTTATTGCTCCCTCCTTTTTTTTTTTTCACCCAGCTGGAAGGCCCAGCATGAGTGCAGTGAATACTTTCTAGCTCAGCATTGAGGCTATGCTGCTTCAGGAGGCACAGTGTAATCTGAGGATATTGCAAATCTGCTTTAAAAAGCAATCCCACCATCCCAGGGGTTGTCTGACAAACACCCCACTGGTAGGATCCACTGTGGAGCTACTCTGTCTGGCCTGCCGGACTACTGGCAGACCATTGGAAGTTGCAGGGCTTGGCTTGCCACAATCCAGGGCCCTGGGACCCCAGTGGACATGGTGATCAATAGCAGAAAGGTCAATAAGAGCCAACACAGCCTCAGTTGCCCTCTGGCCACTTCACTACCACTGCCTCAGCCCTACCTCCCTGGCTGCTGGCCACCACCATGCACCTTGTATTGGAGCCAGAGCTAGAGCTGCTATGATGGCACAAGGCACCTGGTGGGCACTGGAGCAGTCTTCATGTGCCCCAGGTTAGAGCTAGAGCTGCTGCTACCACTTCCTCACACCTGCTGCAAGGAACCCTGCAGTCTGGATTTGGCCTGGGCCCAACGTGAGTTTGACACCCTGCACTAACTCATCTTGCATTGCAGGACCTTGTGGACAGGGAGAAGAACAGAGATCATGCTCACCTCACTGATCCCCTCCTCATTTCTGCTGCACAGTGCTGCTTGGCCACTGGCTGCCTCAGTTCAGAGGCAAGGGTTATAGCACTGATCTCTAGCCTTAGCTGTGACTTTGTGCAGTGCCTGCATCCGGACAGGGCCACATACTGGGCTGATCCTATGGGAGCTCATACGGCTGAGAACATATTTCCTCTGCTCCTTCTACTTCGGGGGGGTGGAGATGAGGGGAATGGAAGGGTGAGACCTAATAAAGGATAGATACCACAGCTTTGCCAGGAGAGACAAAAGCTCATGAGTGATCCCAATGACAAAACAAAGCAGATGGTGCTGAAATCGTGCTCCCGTTCTTGCTTCATCCAGCAAAGCTACTGCTGCCTGTTATTGCTCCCTCCTTTTTTTTTTTTTCACCCAGCTGGAAGGCCCAGCATGAGTGCAGTGAATACTTTCTAGCTCAGCATTGAGGCTATGCTGCTTCAGGAGGCACAGTGTAATCTGAGGATATTGCAAATCTGCTTTAAAAAGCAATCCCACCATCCCAGGGGTTGTCTGACAAACACCCCACTGGTAGGATCCACTGTGGAGCTACTCTGTCTGGCCTGCCGGACTACTGGCAGACCATTGGAAGTTGCAGGGCTTGGCTTGCCACAATCCAGGGCCCTGGGACCCCAGTGGACATGGTGATCAATAGCAGAAAGGTCAATAAGAGCCAACACAGCCTCAGTTGCCCTCTGGCCACTTCACTACCACTGCCTCAGCCCTACCTCCCTGGCTGCTGGCCACCACCATGCACCTTGTATTGGAGCCAGAGCTAGAGCTGCTATGATGGCACAAGGCACCTGGTGGGCACTGGAGCAGTCTTCATGTGCCCCAGGTTAGAGCTAGAGCTGCTGCTACCACTTCCTCACACCTGCTGCAAGGAACCCTGCAGTCTGGATTTGGCCTGGGCCCAACGTGAGTTTGACACCCTGCACTAACTCATCTTGCATTGCAGGACCTTGTGGACAGGGAGAAGAACAGAGATCATGCTCACCTCACTGATCCCCTCCTCATTTCTGCTGCACAGTGCTGCTTGGCCACTGGCTGCCTCAGTTCAGAGGCAAGGGTTATAGCACTGATCTCTAGCCTTAGCTGTGACTTTGTGCAGTGCCTGCATCCGGACAGGGCCACATACTGGGCTGATCCTATGGGAGCTCATACGGCTGAGAACATATTTCCTCTGCTCCTTCTACTTCGGGGGGGTGGAGATGAGGGGAATGGAAGGGTGAGACCTAATAAAGGATAGATACCACAGCTTTGCCAGGAGAGACAAAAGCTCATGAGTGATCCCAATGACAAAACAAAGCAGATGGTGCTGAAATCTGCTTGAGAGGGGAGAAAGGAATAGCCCAAGGGCTCAGAGTATTACATGCCCTGAGAATCATGTTCACCTGACCTCCTGGTCCCAATCCAGCAGACTAGCCCTTCCCCTGTCTTTGCAGAGGGCTGTGAAAGGTGGCTCCAGGCCCTCATTCCTCCTTTCTTGCTCTTCCTGGGTACCTCCCTTGCTCAGGCTGGCAACCTGCTGCACCAGAGGCTGAAGTGGAAGGCAGGGTTGGAGGTTAAATAGAGGGCCACCACAAAAAAGAGGCTTGGAGATGCATCTAGTTTGCTTAGTGCTGTGGGAGCTCCGAAGAGGACAAAAGAAGGCCCTGAGGGAAGGTACTCAGAGCAAGGAAGGATGGGCAGGGAAAAGGATGTCAGCACCAGGGAAGCAGCCTGGAACAGGCAACCACCTGCACCTGATGTTATAGCCTGAACCTGGATTTATCTGGAGACAGAACCGTCTAGCAAGTAGATAACAGAAGTGCTCTTACAGTGAATACTCTGGGCTCAGTCTCAAGAACTCTGGATTCAGCTCCTGGATCTGCTATAGACTCCCTGTGTGACCTTGAAGAAATCATTCTGTCTGTCCCTGCATCAATTTCCAGCCTTCTGCTTGGTTGCTGTGTTGCCTTTCTTCCATCCCGTGTCTGTCTCCTCTATTTAAACAATAAGCTCTTTGAAGCAGGTTCTGTCTTTAACCTGATGTTTATATAGCACTTAACACAACAGCTGTGATTTTGACTGGGGCTATCATAATAGCACTAGGATGAATGAAAAGGTAGGAGGGGAATAAATGTGGGATCAGCTGAGTGCTTTGGTGACTGATGTTATTTCCATAAGGAAGGATCATGCATTATTCCTATTGCCTGCAGTCTCATCACATTCCTTTGGAGCTCTCATGTGCAATAGGGTCAGGGCTGTATGTGATACAGAATAGGTAGCAAAGGATCACAAAGCCTCAAGTTAGAGTCCTACAGTAAAAACTTCTAATAACCCCTGGGAAATGGTCTCCCACTGATTACACCCTGAGATTTACCACCTCTAAAGCCAGCACTCTCCTGCCTGCTGTTGCTCAGGTTATTCTCTGTGCAACTGTCTCCAGGCTGGTTAGTTAAGCTTGGAGGCAGGCTAGAACACTGCTTGCAGTGCTGATAGCCTTTTGCCTCTTGAGAATTTAAATAACCTCCCTTTCCCACAGCATGAGACCTCAGCATCTTGAATAAATGATGGCTCTGAGGTAGGGAAGACTGGATGGGGCCTGAGGCACAGAGCAACTTAAGGTCCAGCTCCCCAAAGGTATTTGGGTCATTAACTTTGGCTTGCTCAAGGTCACACAGGAGGACTGCAGGGAATTGAACCCAGGTCTCCTCACAACTAGGCTAATGGCCTACCCATTGCATCCTCTCCTCCCAGAGGCCCCCAGGTAGTAGGAACACTGCAGGCACCTGGTGTTCTAATTTAACCATGCACAATAAACTTGGATAATTAGCTGGTTGGCTGCTGGAATAATATACGATGCATAGCACAGACAAAATGTAACAGCACTCCTGGTAGCTAGCAAAGGGGGAGCTTAGTTCTTCATCCCATATGATGGTTCTGGAGGGGGGTCAACAGCTAAGAAAGAAAGGGGAGCTTGACAAGCTTTATCAAAATCTGTCTGATAATGTATGTTAATCATGGACTCTCATGTCAGGTCTCTGTGGGAAGGAGGCACTGTATCTTACATCTAGGGTGGCCATCATGGAGGACAGTCCAGTTGTCCTCTGCCCTCTATCGATACGAAACCAGGCGCCTTTATGTCTTCTATTTTTCTCTTGGAGGGAAGCAAAAGGGGTCTTGAAGAGGAGAATGTGTGGATGGCCTGGACTCACTAGCCCCTGCTGAGGAAGGGGTTAAAGAGAGTGGCTGGGCTGTGTTGGCCCTGCCCTGTTTGTGCTTGCAGCCAATGCCAGGCCTGCAGGAGTGGTATAAAGGAGGGGCATCAGGTTCAGAAAAAGGATTCTCAGTTCTTGCTGTTGCCTAGCTTGGATGTTCTCTGAGACCCAAGCTATACAGATTTCCCCGGTCAGTGCAGGTGCCTGGGTAGATTTACCCCTGGGTAAGATGGTAATCTGCCTGGTGCCCTGTTACAGTGGCAACCATCAGTCCTCCTGGATTGTGGTGTATGCCTGGGGGCCACCCAGACCTTCAGTGCATATGCATTTTCTCTTGAGGAGAAAAACAGAGGATGTAAAGGTGCCAGGTTTTGTATCAATAGAGGACAGAGTAGCAGAAAACTGGAATGTCTGCTATGATGGCCACCCTACTTATGTCAGTGCCTGATATGCACCTGGGCCTGTCTATGCAGATATGGGGGTATATGTGAGGCAATTGCCACAGGCCACCATTTGCTTTCTGAGCTGCTGAATGCCTCTCTCCAGCAGGGAGATCTCCACAGTCTTATATCTAGGGGCAGCACTTCATGATTTTGCCTCCCTTCTGTAAAAACATACCCATGCCCCTGTTGGTGGGGATAGAAGAAGGGTAATGGATAACATTCATTGTGGAGGAGGAAAGTGTTATTCCAAATTATTCTCCACGGTGCCTGGACTTTTCTCCCATAGGTTTTTGTATCTAATATGATGGGTGAAGGAACAGCACAAGCCAAGGTAAGAAAGAGGCTTTAAGCCTAGGATGGCAGAAGGACTTCAGGTCTATGAGGCATGCAGCAGGAGAAACCTGTCTGTGCTAAGCTTCTGTATGCTGCCTTGAACTGAACATCCTGGGGAAGTGACTGCTTGCCTTCATGATGGTGCATGAGCAGCCAGCAGTGGCATTGGATGCCTCAGTTCAGAGATAAAACCCAATGGTGATCTCTAGCTTTAGCTGTGACCTTGTGGGGTGCCTTCATCCAGATGGGGCCATATCTTGGCTGCTTCTGTGGGAGCTCATCAGAATACAGCTGAGAACATACTTCCTCTGCCCCTTCTACCTTGTAGTGGGAGGGCATGGAAGGGTGAGACCTTACCTAGCAGAGAGGGGCAGCAACCTGCCCCGGCAGCACTGAAAAGAAGCAGGAAAAGGTGACCCCAAGTAGCTGTTGAGATCAGAGGGCAGTGGAAGCTGGTAGAACAGCAGCCTAAGGGAGCAGTTATGGGTTTTAGCTGGACAGTTCATGCAGCCAGGGTAGGTATGATCTCAGGAAGTGAGTGGGTCTCTCAGCCCTGGCAGAGCACAGCATGGAGGCAATGGCTGCCGAGTTCTTGTAGACTCCAGTCTTTGTTGGCAGCTGAACAGCCAGATGGCTCATGGCCTGGGGCAGAAAGCATAGTGCAGAGAAGGGCTGGATTTGGAGCATGGGAGCCAGTGTTGCTTTAAAGAGCACGGGGAAGTGGAATGATCTGAGCATCTCTGTAAATGCTGCAGTTACATGCCTCAGGAGTGGGCTGCTATGAGGCAGGCAGTTAGGTAACTGCTGTTTTATTTGGTTTCTGGACCTGTAAAGAAGTGCACATGGCTAAGTTATGATGGGCCTATAGAAGTGGTTCCCAACCTTTTTTTTTCTGCAACCCGTGCTAGGAGTGGAGTGCAGCAGTGGTCCAGGGGCGGGGGAGCTCCTGGCGTGTGGCGTGGCTTGTCTTCTGTGTGGCACCACTGGCGTTGCCCCCACAACCATCATTTGAGTCATGATCTGGGGTTGGGAACTGCTAGCCTTTAATATTTAAGTGCAGGAAAAGGATCGGCAGGGACCTAGAAGGCTGGGGTTTTTGTGTGTGTGTTGTTTTTTTTTTAATACTCCTCAAAAACTCTAGGACATGTCCTGCTGCAAAGGAATTGTGTAGTACAGGGCCTAGCCTTCCAGTTCCATTCCAACTGTGGGATCTCCCCCATGAGGGGTAGAGTGCATAGAGAGCCAGTGGATCTCAAGGCTGAAAGAGACCCTCACCCAGGACAGTGAAAACCATGCAATCCCATGATACCCTGAGCTAGTTAAACTCCCCCATTGCATTATAGCTACCTGTTAGCATTCATTATTGCACAGGATCCTCAGAATGTTAAATCCTGCCAGTGGGTGCCTACAGTTAAGCCAGGAAGAGTGCTTCTTCTGTTACTGGGCTAAGGTGCAGTCAGACTGTCAGGTTGGATTTGGTTCTCCCAGTTCAAGCCAAATTCGCAGTGATGTCATAGATCCTTCACAGTGGGAGAAGCTACTACAGCTTGAGAAAAAGCACAAAGAGAAGAGTCATTCCCTAACTTTTCGGAGGCATCTGAAGGCAAAAAGGCTGCCTTGGGCATTTACATTGCTTATGTTGTGGCTGTAGGCCATGGGAAGAGCACAGCATAAGGGAAAAATAAAGCAAAGCTATTAAGTCAAGCTGCTGATTTGTGGGTTATGAATGTAACCACATCACAGTAGTGGTTCCCCCACTGTGGTTCAGAGTTGTTCTCCTGGGATGAGTGTTTGTCTCCCAAATAAAAGCAAAGAAGTACTGATGGGCCTCTGATAAGGGATCAGGCAACAGACTTCACCCACGTGCACTATTCAGTGAATTCCTCAGTCTCCAAAAGAAGCTGGTTATAAAATCAAGGTAACCTTCTAATGTTTACTGTTTGCGTTTCATATTCTATTTAGCTCAGCAGGACCATCTGCCCTGGAGGATGCCCCACGCCCACTCAGCGTACAGCTGGTTTTGTAGAACAGTTGCTCTTGCACGGGCCCTAGAATTCTCCTAGAGCACTGACAGCTTCTGAAGGAAAATAATAGACTATGGCTACAAAGATCTCATTAGACAGGAGTGCTCAGAGTGCTGGAACATGCACTTTTATTGATGTTGCCAATGCCAAGGCAGTGCCTGAAGATGATGAAGAAACAAGCCAGAAAAATACAGGATGCATCCAACAAGGGAGCAAGCAAACACCTGGAATAGTTTAACTTGGCTGCTGTTATAAGTATCAAGGAAGAAATTGTAGGGCCTGCTTGAAGCTGAGGGTCAGAGATCAAATGACTGTCACTTCCCAGCACCTGTCCTTTGCTGTTGGTTGCAAGCTGCTCCTGAGATCTCACAGTTAAATTGTATCTATGGCATGGTCTGCAAAGGAGTGAAAAACCATGAGGGAGGAACTGTGGGAGTTAAGAATTTTCAAAATGTTTGGAGAAATGGAGTTAAGGACAAACAGCAGAGGACAAAATGGAGTGGGGGGAAGTCACAGTCTCTTTAAGAATGGATGAGGCTTTGGATTTCCTTAGTACTGTGAGAGCTGTAGCCATGATAACTGAGCAGCAGGAAGCTCATCACCTGTAGAGGAGCCCAAGATGATGTTCATGATGTCCAAGGGGTTGTTTCATTTTCATTTTTCCCTTTTAAGTTATGTAATGCATCTGCACTGTTCCCATAACTTCCATGTTTTGTAGTGTTAAACATGAAAAATGCATAATGTGGCCTACTGAGAAGACATTATCATTGCTTCACCTTTGTTTAAGCACCACATGGAGGATGCTGTTCTTTTTCTGTTCCTTGAGGGGGGGGGTATTGTTTTGTTTTGTTGGGTTTTTTGCTCTACTTATTCTTAGACTTGTTCCTGTATTTTTCTGCCTTGGATTTTGTCCCCCTGCTCCCCCCCTTTGCTGAATGTTAACCCAACTATGTTCAGTGTGACCCTATAATACTAAATTAGGTAAGCAGAATAGGCATAAGGAACTTAGAAGTGGGCTGCCTCTGGGCAAGCTGCTTGCACATGGCCTTGAAACCAACACCAGCTCCTAACACTTGGTTAGGAGCATCAGGGGAACATGGGCAATTAAAGTGACTGTGGCACCACAAGAGTTCAAGCTAATTAGACTCCCACCTCATTGTAAATAGGCTACTACTAACATGGGTGAGGGCTGTGTTTACTGGTTGTGTTTTGTAAGGTGCATTTCTAAAGCCATATCATTGGAAACTTGGAAGGATGCTATAGGGATCTCACTCCTGATGGATGTTGTGACAAAAGAGAACTCTGTTGATTCTGTTCCCTTGCTCTGGAAAGATTTAGCAACAATAAGTTAGAAGAAACTGCTTGTGCTGCCCTCAGAAACCTTGTTGGGCTGGACTCTTGGGCTAAGACTCTCTACAGGAGAGGTTTCTTTGGAACTGGTTCTCAACCTGAGATTGCAACCCCATGTGCACTGTACTTATTTAATTCCTTAGCCCTTATCGCTGTGGTATGTAAGCGCTTCACAATGATTAATAGATTTAATTCTCACCACCTGTGAGGTAGAGAAGCTGTTCCCCCTGTTTTACAGATGGGGAACTAAGACACAGATTATATGAAGTGACATGCAGTCACACATCAGGAACTGAACCCAAGTCTCAGGTACTAGTGAAGTGATTTTCAACCAGAAAGTCAGGAAAAGCAGTCAGAGGTGTCATGAGGCACTTTGTCTTCTGTTGTAACCGAAAGCAAAGAGAATTTCAGTTGCCCTCTCCCCACAAAGCTAACTCTTCATAATCGAGCTGTCAGCCCCTAGAAACACACAAATAAATCACAGTCTTAAAACTGTCATTGATGCCTTTTCGTGCTTTTACAGAAAATGAGGGGGTCATAAAACTTTTAGTTCAAATAAGAAATTGTCAACTTGGAAAAAAATTGAGAAACACTGTGCTAGACCTGTCCTGCCAGATATGTGGGTAGCAAATCATGAGATGCTGTCCTGCCAGATCATGAGATGCTGTCCTGCCAGATATGTGGGTAGCAAAGAAACCTGCATTCTGTTCCTGTTGTAAAAATCTTAACCTGTCTATATCTCAATAGTTTTATGGAAAATATGCTCAATGATCATATTAATACTCATTCACATAGCACCTGAGGATAACTGGAGAGAGAAAACTATGAATACTTGAGTATTTAACTTATTTAGCCGAGTAGATCAGCATTCTTTACTTTGGCTGGTTTTTGCTGGAGGTGTTATGTTTGTTTAAGGCTTTCACAAATAAATTACTCCAGCCACAAGTATGGGAAGTAGCGCTGCCAGACTGGCAGGCACAGCATATATTGTAAACACAATGTAAAAAAGACACTTGACAGAGGACACAGTATGGGTTTGCAAAATGCTGACCGATGAAAAGAAAGTAAGGAGGGATTTATCATTCTCTCTCTCTCTCTTTCTCACATGCGCACGTATGCACCCTCCCCCCCAAGAACTAGGGGTCACAAAATAAAAGTAGTAGGCAGTAAGGTTAAAGCAAACAAAAGTAAGTTCTTTGTCACACAGTGTGTGATTAAAGTATGGAACTCATTGCCACAAGATGCTGCGGAAGCTGATAGTTTAACCAAATTCACAAAGGGATTGGACAAATTCTTGGAGGAAAGGTGCAGCAGTAGCTATTGGGCATGTGAGTTAGGGGTACACCCTCTGAATCAGAACTTCCTGGACTTTATAAATGCTGGAGGCTGCAAGTAGGAGAGGAACAGGGGATAAACTGAGGTCATACCCCGTTCACTCTCCCTTTCAAGCATCCACTTTCTGCGATGGTGGGACACAGGATACTAGGCAAGATGGACCTATGATCTGACTCAGTACAGGAGACCCTTGCCATTTGTGGGGGATATGTTCTTGAACATCTATGTTCGTGAACACAGTGCCCACGTGGCTGGTGGGGGGCATGGCTGCGCTGATGGTGGCGGCAAGTGTGGAGCTCCTGAGGAGCTCCTTTAAGTGTATTTAAGATGCGGGTTCGGCATTAACAAGTATTTGAACCCACAAATAGCAAGGGTTTCCTGTAAATGGTAGTTCTCATGTTCATTCATTGGCAAATTCAACAGAAAATAACATTCCCACATGTAGTTGCAATGCATTCACATCTCTTAGCATTGTTGCCTGAATGCTATCAAGAAAAAAAAAAGCAGTCTTGGTAAACTCGGATGGAACAAGTTAAGTGACCAGGTACTGTGTCGAATCTCTCAAGAGACCATAAACAAGGGCACGTTGATGACCAGAACATTACAAAAAGCCAGGGTCCCTCTCATCCTTATCTATTTGCCTTTAAGCAGGGAATGTGGAGGAGAGAAAGGAGGATCTCAGGAAAGGCTGTTGGTCTGACCGAGGATATGAGAACAGCACGACAAAACAGCATAAAAAGAGTTACGGACTTGCATCAAGCAATGGGCTTCTGTGTCGGGGCAGTTGAACTCATTTTTTTTAGACTGGAGGCACCCCGTGGAAAATGCCAGCTTGGTTTTCACTCAATTTTTTACTACAGTAAAGCAGAAGAGCAATCGTGTTGCAAAGAACTGAGGGAGACTGCAACAGGCCCAAACATTTCTGACCCTCAGGATTCCTGTGGGAAACCTTTGGGTCAACCTGAGATGCCTAATGGTACCAGGGGTGCACGGCATCCTACAGCACCCCTGAAAGGATTTCTTGGCACCCCAAGGTGCTGCAGCAGCACCTACAGGACAATCACTGTTGGAGTCAGGCAGCGGCTGTGGGGCATCTGGGAAAGACGCTAGAGGTGAAGGAGGGCTGGCTGGTGCCTTTATTGTGCTGGGACAGTGAGATGGACTTTTCCACGCAACCCCATCGCCTGCTGGCACAGGTAATCCAGGCACCACCAGTCCGGAGGGCTGCAGGCAGGGGGGGAGGGCCTGCGCCTAGGGGAGACTGAAAGCCCCAGCGCAGCCTTGCCTGCAGCACCCCTGGGGTGCTTAGCTCACTCAGCCCATGGTGCATTGTGGGATGCTGGAGGAGCCACGAGGCATTGTGGGATGCCATCAGAGCTAAGCCATGCGGGGCACCACCCAGCGCCAGTGTTGCCAACTCTCATGATTGTTGGCGTTGTTCTTAAAGCCGACACTTTGGGAATTTGACAACCTTAGCTCCTTCTTTTACTTATATATCTCTCTCAAGCTCAAAGGGAAGTAATCCCTACACAAATCAAAGGGGGCAAGAGGGCGCAAAGGTCCCCATGGCTCACCAAAAGCATCCGGGAACATCTCCAAACAAAAAAGGAGGCGTACACCCGTTGGAAGGGAGGGGCCATCACAAGAGAGGGCTATACCTCAGTAGCTCAGGAATGTAGGGGGGGCGGTCAGGAAGGCCAAGACGGAAATGGAGCTGGTACTAGCGACCCAGATCAAGGACAACAAGTTCATCACGGGGGCACAGAAGGGAATTGGTGAGGTTTTATTCACCAAGGCGCCCCCGGGGGTTACAAGAAATAATGGCCACAAGCTAGCAGACAGCAGATTTAGATTGGACATTAGGAAGAACTTCTTCACAGTTAGAGTGGCCAAGGTCTGGAACGGGCTCCCAAGGGAGGTGGTGCTCTCCCCTACCCTGG
>NW_005842175.1:1134238-1138358 GCF_000455745.1 Alligator sinensis
CTGGCCCCAGGCTGCGGTGCAGGCCCCCTTCCCCCCCCCGCGCTGCCCGGCCTGGCCCGCGGGAGCCAGGGGACATGGGGCAGAAAAAGTCCCGGGAGGCTCCGGTGGATGTCCCTCGGCCGCAGGAGCGGCTGCCCGTTCCTGACCGCCACCTAGGGCTGTCGCTCCAGCTTTCCCGGGCGCGGGCCAAAGCAAGCCAGGAGGCTCGTGTGGGGCCTGTCAGTCCCCGGCTGGTGGTGGTGTCAAGGAGCCAGAGACCATCCCGAGCAACCCATAGTCAATCCTGGCCGGCTGCCTCCGCGAGGTTGGGCTTGTTAAAAGAAAAATGATGGTGGGGATGTCAGTGTGTGCCCAGGGAGGGTCTGTGGGCTGGGTCAGGCATCACGTGCAGAGTGCTCTCTGTGCCCACTGTGGGGCAGTGACCAGTGCAAGCAGGGCCTGGTACGGTGAGCACTGCCTGTGGCCCCGGGGGGCCTGTGTAGGGTGTGCCCTATATGTGGTGCTCCACCAAACCAGCCTTATGTGTTGGCTCCAAGGCCAGCCAGGCTGGCGGCGCACACTGGAACTGACACAGGGCGGCCTGGCGGGTGCCTGCTGCATGCAGTGCCCCACCAGACAGCCTTGAGCACAGGCATAACGTGCAGCTTGCGGCCCGGACTGATCACCCCATGCCATGATCAGCATCTACAGTACTGGGTGCAGCCTGCACACCAGAAACAGCTCCACATGCAGCATGAAGGGCCAGTCTAAGACTCACAGGCCAGATCTGGCCTGCGGGCCATAGGTTTACCACCCTGACTTTTGGCGTCCGCTACTTGCCTTTTTGAGTGGTATGGTGTCATCACCTAGTCCAGCGGTTCTGAACCTTTTTCGTTTCATGTACCCCTTGGTCTCAGAGTGAAACTTCATGTACCCCCTTTCAGTGGGAAATTAATTTTTCGCCCTATGTTACACAGTGTATGCAATGTATCTCACGTACCCCCTGATGAGGCTTCATGTAATCTCTGGGGGTACATGTACCCCCAGTTCAGAACTGCTGACCTAGTCATTATGGGCATTTGTACACATGCTTGCACCACACTGGTACTGCCGCGCATGCATTTGTATAAATGGTGAAATGTGCATCAGTGCTGAGAAAATGGTGGTGGTGCACCTTTGAACTAAAACACATCAAAAGTGTTCTAGTTCAAAAGCGCACCACTGCCACTTTCTCTGCATGCACTGCCACTTATACAACCACATGCGATGCAGCACTGTGCATGTCAGCTCGTGTGGAGCAGAAATAGTCTTACCCCGATATGCTGGATCTCTCGCGCTTCACAACGCAAAAAAGTATGGTATAAATGCCTTATCAGTTGAAGTTTCCCAGCAGCCTCATTTTCAGTCTTGTAAAACTAAAATACTCCTGACGCTTGACTGTTCATTCCACTTTTTTTTTTCCCCAAGGATTTTAGAAGATGGCCAAATTTGTGACACCCGTGATCCAGGACAACCCCTCGGGTTGGGGTCCATGTGCTGTGCCTGAACAGTTCCGAGATATGCCGTATCAGCCCTTCAGCAAAGGAGATCGTCTGGGAAAGGTACCGCAGCTTATGCTGTCAGACTGAGTCACTGAAGCAGACAGTTAAGGCAGTTCTTTCCTGCTGCCATTCTAACCCTTGTCTGGGCTGTGCACTTTTTCATATAAAGCTTCTCCACATGCAGCTCTACACACTCCTTACCCACTGTTGTAGGTGTACCAACTTTGCAGCGCTCCTGCTAGGACATCTGTGAACTCTTGACAGTATTTGCAGGCAGCACAGGGAGTTTGAAGGAACTGATAGTTGAGGTGAATGTGCAGCAGGCTCTGAGCATGAAGTTCTAGTTCTGCGTGTTCTCACTGCGTGGCACCTATATTAAGAGACCCTAGTGTCCTGTGTGTGAGAGGTAGAGTTGATACCATCACTACTCTTATTTCTGTTTTTCTTTTTGATTAGGTTGCAGACTGGACAGGAGCCACGTATCAGGACAAGCGATACACAAGTAAGTTCTGAGTTCGGTAGCTGTTCCTCTCTGAGATACTTCATATATGGTAGGTTTTTTGGGGTTACTTGTTCCAGTGGTATATAGGAAACCTGTATTCTTCATCTGTCCCTAGTGCGAGAAGTGTCTTGATCTCAGAGCAAATCTTCATAGCTCCCTCAGTATGGCATTTTTCAGAGAAGTCAGGAGGGTCTGCTTCTCTAAATGGAAAGTTCCAGGTCAGGTCTCAAATTGGGACAAGCATTTGGCAGGGGGATGGAAGCTCTGACTTTCCCAGAAGAATACTTTGCAGACAGACAAAAGCTGATCTTGCATCACGTTTTTTTCTCCCTAGATAAGTATTCATCACAGTTTGGTGGGGGAAGCCAGTATGCATATTTCCATGAGGAAGATGAGACGAGCTTCCAGCTGGTGGACACTGCGCGGACACAGAAAACACCATACCAAAGGAATCGTATGCGGTTTGCACAGGTAACGGTGCCTGTTCACTGGACCCTTTTGGAAGAGGAATGGAGTTGCTGTAAAGATTGCATTTATAACTTGTATGTCTTTTTCCTCCTCAATATTCTCAGAGGAACCTTCGGAGAGACAAGGACCGTCGGAATATGCTTCAATTCAACATGCAGACGCTGCCTAAAAGTGCCAAGCAGAAGGAGAGGTGAGGGCCTCAAACACAAACATTCCCTGACTGTAGCAGAGCTTCTAGTTGCACTACTTGGCTGCTGTCAGTTGAATTACACCAGAGCTCAATAGGCCTAATAGGTAACAAAAAAGTTCTCCAAGCTTTTAAACCCCACATATTTGGCTGAGCTCTGCTCTAATTTGAAGGGTCAGCTTTAGGCAGGGTTTCTAAACCAAATCTGGGAAAGGGTATTAGTTTTTGTTTTTTGGTTTGTTTTTTTTAAGTAGTATTGCATCTCCATAAAACTACAGTGCTTTTTGCTAAGACTGGGCACTCCCACTGACATGAACCTATATAGAGGGCAAATTAGAACAAAAATACTGCAGTTGGGGACTGTTGGATCAGAAGGTGACTTTACCGGCTTGGGGGCCAAAACCTGTCTGCTGTTGTGTCAGAGCTGGGAACCTGGGTATGTAGGAAAATCACTAGTAGGACTTGTCCTAATGGGTTTATCACAATCTTGTTTTTTATAGAGCTCGCATGCAGCTACAGAAAAAGTTTCAGAAGCAGTTTGGGGTGAGGCAGAAATGGGACCAAAAATCACAGGTAAAGTAACTAATATCCAACCTCAGTCTGATCTTGGAGTTCTTCTAGACTGATTTCTCAGGGTGCTGTGAGGCCCTTGTAAAGGTGCCAATCCCCAACCCCCACCCTAGTCAGGCAACCTAGGGGTGCTCCTCTAGAGACTGCTTCCAGCAACCCCTGAACCAGCTGCTCTTATGCTGCCAGCAGCAAACTCTTCTGCAGTCAAGCAGACCTGGGGCCAGAGCCACACTTTGTGGCCTGGCTTATCCCCTCCATTTTTCCCATTTTCTGGAATTAGTGAGAGGGGTCATGGGGAGGGTCGTCAGCATGAGACCCTGCAGAAGCAGCCTCAGCAGTGGGATCTGCCCTTGCCCTGTCAGGTACAGACCAGGGGTAGGGAATAGAAAGCACAGGGCATGTTGAAGTCTTGCCCCCACTGCCTTCATGTGGCACCAGCTGGGTCAGGTGGTTCTTAATCTTTTTCGCCTGAAGGCCTCCATATCTTTTCTGAATTTAGATTCCAGTTCAGTGATTCTCAGCTGGGGTTTCCTGAAGATCAGGAAAGTTTAGAGGGATGCCATGAGGCTAAAAAGGTTGAGAACTGCAGCTTTAGCTGCTCTTAGTGTTGTGATGACTTCATGCCTTGTTGGCTGTGATTAGAATTCCTGTAAGAAGCAGGGATTTTTAGGCATTCTTCCTCAAGCCTTGCATTTGGAAGCTTGTCTAACTATCCCAACAATGCAGTTTGTCCAATAAAAGATTACTACTCTAAAAATCCTTGCCTCTCACAATTCCTGGATCATCATGACTGCAACACTTAACACTGCCATAGAATTCCTGTCACAGTGGCTGCTCTTCTCGCACAAGTCCTGATGTGCTGTGTTTCTTTCC
>NW_005842175.1:1138389-1148489 GCF_000455745.1 Alligator sinensis
CACTTCTTCTGGCCGCACAGCAGAAGCCTCGTGACTCCTCTGTTGAAGTCCGCAGTGACTGGGAGGTGAAAGAGGAGATGGACTTCCCTAGGCTGATGAAGATGCGCTACCTGGAGGTCTCGGAGCCAGAGGACATGTACGTTCATAAAATAGCTGGGATCTGGGGGTATAATCTGTGTGTGGGGGAAGGGGTGGGGTTTTGGTGCAAAACCTTTGGTTCTGGGGCACTAACTAATGCTCCAGTTTTGGGAAGGAGTCCTCTTGGAGAAGAATACAGAAGAGGTGATAAAGCCCTCTTTCTTGAGCACTATGTCCTGTGGCACTTAAAAATGCTGATTGTGCAGCTGTCTTATAACTCTCCTTGTCTCTGCAGAGAGTGCTGTGGGGCCCTGGAATACTATGACAAAGCCTTTGACCGCGTTACCACAAGGAATGAGAAGACTTTGCGAAGCATTAAACGCATCTTCCACACTGTCACTACTACTGATGATCCAGTGATCCGCAAGGTATAATCCCCTTCTTCCAGCGCATAATAGTATGTTTCTTACTACATGCTGTTCTTGAGCTCTGCTGTTGTGACTAGATGTAGGCTAACAAGCTTGGGGATGTGTTGCTGTGCAGGTTAAGAAAAGAGATTGGCAATCGGTCCTTGGTTCCTTAGAAATAAAAAATGTGTGATAATAGATACTGTTTCTTTTGTGAGCAGTAAGTTATTGGCTGAATAAAGATTAGCCCAAGGAGAGCTGCAATCTGGCTTCCCCCACAAAACTGGGATGCAGAAATGCAGACTTGCAGGCAAAATGTACATTGCAAGGGAAGCATCAGGGTCAGCGATCTGATTTCCCAAGATTTCTGGCCTTGGGAAGAAAATGTAAGTTTTTAGAGCAATGATGGAGTTGGGGACAGAACACGAAGAACTTATTTTTTTCCTGCTTTACTATATCTCTGTCTTTTCTTCCCACCTTGTTTGGGCAGGTCTAAGCCTAAGTTTTCTGGGTGTCATTTGACCTCCCTCTTGGTTTAGTGAGTTTGGCTTGGGTAGTAGCATTTAGATATATTCAAACACAGATGGTCATTACTTTGCAATAGAGCCTACCATTAGTTAGGCTGCTGGAAAAAGAAACTGGGGGTCCGATTTGCTAAGGTTGCAATTTCAGGGGTAGGACGAGGGAACGAGAGCTGCTTTTTCTCACTTGTACACATTCTTCCTTCCATCTGCAGCTAGCAAAGACTCAGGGGAATGTATTTGCCACAGATGCCATCCTGGCCACGCTGATGAGCTGCACTCGCTCTGTGTATTCCTGGGACATTATTGTCCAGAGAGTTGGATCCAAGCTCTTCTTTGACAAAAGAGACAATTCTGACTTTGGTAAGGAGGAGACCACAATCAGAAGTTGGGCAGTGGAGCACTTTGCTTTTACAGGGGCTTTACATTTAGCTTTCCATACCTCTTCTCCTTTCCCCAAGCTAATGCCCCATCTCAGGTGCCTGTGCCCATGCCATGCCTGGAGCAATCCCACTGCTGCAGTTGCCCTTGCATGCTTTGAAGAGGCTTCTGTGGGAGAAAGTAGCTTTGCAGGATTGATCTGGTGAGGTTTTGAGCTGTCCTTGATGACCAACAAACCTGATAACCACTTATGCCTCGCCTTTTTCCCAGACTTGCTGACAGTGAGTGAAACTGCCAATGAACCACCACAGGATGAAGGCAACTCCTTTAATTCACCCCGCAACCTAGCCATGGAAGCCACCTACATCAACCACAACTTCTCCCAGCAGTGCCTGAGAATGGTAAGGAGAAATGGCCTTGGGGAAAATTCTCGTCAGGCAGGGTGTTGGAAGGAAGATTAATTCCAGGTCTAAGATACTGCGAGGGAGAGATCCCTACATTGTAGCTATTTAGAAGGGGAAGCACCTCATTTGGTAGGGAGACTTTTCCACAGAAACTGTTCTGGTTTTCAAAGGGAGGAATCCTCTGCCGGGAAAGAGGCTTTTGGAGACCTCTATTCTAAAGGAGCATCCTATGAGGGGTAATGCTGCTATTGCTGATCCAGTGCAGGTTGTGACAGCATTGAGCCAAGTTAAAATGCTGAGGGAAAAGATTTGGATGCTGAGAGGATGGTAGCTGGACCAGAGGTGATGTCTCTGAGATCAGATGCCTTAATTTTCTTAGCGCTTGTGTACAAGGGAAAACTGATCAACATGGCTCCGGTACATCATCAGTTATCCAAACCCTTTTGGAAAACACCTGCTGAGAAGCTGTTTGAATAAGTGAGGCATTTACTAGTCGCAGCATTGTATCAGACAAGAGATACAGTACTGTATTAAATAGAGCTTAAAGAACTAATAGTTTGTTGCACAAATTGCAAGTTGGTTTAAATAAAAGTTTGTGTGTAGAGAACTGAGTACATGCCATAGTAGGAAATATACTGGTCCTGCCTAGGTCCATCTTCCAGCCCTTGCCCTTACACTCTTCTTGCTCCCCCTGCAGGGGAAGGAAAAATACAAGTTTCCCAACCCAAACCCATTTGTGGAAGATGACATAGATAAGAATGAAGTAGCTTCTGTTGCATACCGGTAAGATGTTTGCTTTCAGCATATGTATGTTTAAGAAAAGGAAAGGTCAGGGGTGAGACTACAAGTTCCATAAGCAGCTTTAGTAGTGGTGTTGATAAAAACTGTACATTTGAAAGGGACTATGGGATTTATGGCCAATATCTTTCCATTCTATTCCTGATTTGTAAGGACAGAGTTAACATCATCACTGCAGGCTGATGGAAATTGAAATAACTTTTGTGAATGTTTATGTGGATTTTGCGGGAAGCTTTGAGACTAACCCAGTGGATTCTGTGCTTAAAGGTACCGAAGATGGAAGCTGGGAGATGACATAGATCTTATTGTCCGTTGTGAACATGATGGAGTCATGACAGGAGCCAATGGAGAAGTGTCGTTCATCAACATCAAAACGCTGAATGAATGGGATTCCAGGGTGAGGAAGAGCAAGATACAAAAGCTAGCTCTTAAGTGTTTCTGCCTGACATATCAGGTACAGCAGGCAGGAGATGAGAGATGTCTAAAGATGCCAGCTAACTTAACATGCTGGCTAGTCTAGTCTGTGGGAGGCAACAACAAGGTCCAAACATGCCCTGCAATAGTCAGTCAGTTGGAATTCCCCATCCATTCTTTCCCAATTGGCACTGTATCCTAGCCAGTACATACTAGTCCCATCACTCCCTTCCCTTCATTAGTCAGGAGTCTTGCTAAGCCTCCTTCCCTTCTCCTGTATAAGTCATTAGGTGGTTCAGAGGAGATGCCTGCGTACCCTCAGCATGAGTTCAGAGTTAAATTGTACCTCTTGTTCATTAACAGCATCTGGCTTCCTTTTTCAGCACTGCAATGGAGTGGACTGGCGCCAGAAGCTTGACTCCCAGAGGGGAGCTGTGATTGCCACAGAACTGAAAAACAACAGTTACAAACTAGCTCGCTGGACATGTTGTGCACTGCTGGCTGGATCAGAGTATCTGAAACTTGGGTAAGACCAATAGAGTCTGAATGCCTGTCAAGAATATCCCTTGTGCTTTTGCTACAGCAAGAGAGAGGGTGATTTGATTTATTTTATTTTATTTATTTTTAGTAGTTGGATAGTCACAAAATTCCATCCCCTTCTTTTTATTCAGCAAACAAAATCGGTTAAATTGAACATACATTCAGGAGCAGCGTGGAGCACATTTGTCATAGACAAATAAGACTGGAAGAAGTCAAATAAGACTGGACATCAGAAGTCTTCTAGGCCCAGTGGTTCTCAACCTTTTTTCTACCAGGACCCATTTGTAAACATTGGCCAGTCCCAACCCAGTAGTTTAAATAGAAAACATCCCCTGGCCCTGCCAGTGCCCCTCACTCCAGGCCCCCAGTCTGGGGGTGGGGGAGCATGAGGGGCCCCAAGCAGCCCCTTGCAGGTTGGAACTCTACCAGACTGCAAGGGGAAAGCCATGGTTTTCTACATTTTTCTCCTTTAAAGGAGAATCTATTTTTAAAGTTTGTTGATCCATTTTTAAAGTTTGCTTGTGACCCTTTGATATATTCTTGAGACCCACAGGTTGAGAAATGCTGATCTAGTCCAACCCCCTGCCTGAGGCAGGATCATCCCTATCCAAACCATCTTGTGCAAATCTGTTGTCTAACCTATTAGTAAAGCTACAGGGTCAACCCTGGCACAACTACAAGACATCACATCCTATATAAAGTAGGGAAAATATAAATATACTATAAAGTAGGGGAACCAGATGATGGTTTGGTGCAAGCCACTTCCCTGCAGAACTCAATCCTGACTGACCTAGAGAGATCCATGTCTAGGTATAAGAGGAGTTTGGTCTTTGTGACCAGTTAAGTTCATGTCTTCTCTGTCAAGACTGTTGCAGTAAGGGTAATGAAAGCTATTACAGTGATGATCATTTAGAGCTTGTCTAAAACCCCTGATGCATCATCCAGTGATGTATTGGAGAGCAGTGAGCCTCAACTAATTTGGAATGAGCAATTTGTAAGGCCTTATCCCATGGCTGATCTGAGCTCATCTGTTCCTAGTTTCAGCCAGCGCTTCCAGTTTCCCAGGCACCCTAGCCAAGATGTTTTTTGTGGGGAGGTGTTTCTTTCACATTGTCAATGTAGAGGTTCTGTTGGCTAGAACCCCTTTTGCCTGCTGGCCACCGAGAGATTTGGCTGCTGTGCTGTCTTTTACGTTTCTCTTTTATTGAAACATTTAAATATTAACGTAACATTTTTCTTCCTTTAATCCAGGGATGGTGAACCTCTGGGCTGCCGGTTGGCCAGGGACTCCATTTCCCAGCTGCCCCTGCCCACATGACTCGTGCCAGTTTCCATGGAGACTTCAGCTCACTGGCAGTATGTGTGGCAGAATAGCGCAGCACAGGGAGCTGCCAGTAATGTGGAATGGGGGCGTAGCCTGCATGCTCCAAGCAGGGGCACGCATGTGGGGGATCATGGCTCTGCCGTGGCTCCACACAGTATGTCACCACTGCAAAGTGCCAGGGCAGCCACAATCCCTGCATGCATGCCCCTGCCTGGAGCGTGCAGGCTACAGATCACAGCTCTGACCTGGCTCCAGAGCAAGCTGCCCCTGTCCCACATTCCCAGCAGCTCTGGAGCAGCCCTCTACACTGCTCTGCTGTGCTTGCTGCCGGTGCAGCTGAGGCTGGGGTCTCCATGGAGATCAGCACAAGCCATGCGGGCTGGGGGACTGAGAAATGGAGTCCCTGGCCAGCCTGATCTGACCTGCGGGCCGGACATGCCCTCCCTGCTTTAATCTCTTGTTGTATCTCTGGTAATTTGGTGCTTCAAATGAGACCCTTTATTTCAAATCTAGTGGCTGTGCAGTTTTTTGGCTTCTATCCTTGTGATATGGGGCTGCCACAGAAGTATGTAATGATGGGGTCAGAACTCACTGCCAGTGAGACTAATGCCTATCTGGTTCACTGCACCTTCTGACTTGGTGGAGGAAAGGTTGCTGTGCTGTGTACTCATTGGCTGAGCCATGAAAATAGCTTTCCTACAGGAGGCTCTTCCAGTTCTCACTTCTGAAATTTGAGGAGGATTCTTGCTCTTCAGCCCAGAAGCTGAATCTGAGGGAACATCATGCTTCTCTTAATGGCTTCCTTAACTAAGCTGGGCCATTAAATTTCCTGGCTCTTTTCTTACCAGGTATGTGTCTCGTTACCATGTGAAGGACTCTGCGCGACATGTGATTCTGGGAACACAGCAGTTCAAGCCTAATGAGTTTGCCAGTCAGATTAACCTGAGTATAGAAAATGCATGGGGCATCCTTCGCTGTGTTATTGACATCTGCATGAAACTAGATGAGGGCAAGTACCTCATCCTCAAGGACCCCAACAAGCAAGTGATCCGTATCTACAGTCTGCCTGATGGCACCTTTAGCTCGGATGAGGATGAGGATGATGAAGAGGAGGAGGAGGAAGAGGAAGGTGAGTGACTGCTCAGTAGCTGTACTGCCAAGTGGTTTGACCTATGGCCTGGGAGAAAGATGATCATATAGCAATATGAAATAAGAATCTTCATGCTGTGTACTACAGCAAAGGGAGGTGTGATGGAGCATGCAGTCTCTGAGGGCCTTCCAATCAGTGCTAGAAATGTGTAAACATGCTAATGATATTCAGAGGATGCTAAATTAAAAGGACAGTGAAAAACAGAAGTGGGACCTGGGGATACATAAAAACATGAGCACTGAAAAATAGGATGAGGTGCAACCTGGGAATTAGAGTGGAGGACAGAACCTAAACATGGGAACTAGCTGGGAGGATGGGTTTGGAAAGGAATGCACAGCTTAATACTGAATCATAGGATGCTGTAATCATTGACTTGGTGCAAGTGGCAGGTACCCAGCAGTAATGAGAATTGAGCCATTTTCTCCCTGCACTTGCAGATCAAAGGGAAGAAATGCAAAGCAAGATTGAAAACACGAATGAGAGATTGGAGCGATTTGGGGCAACTTCAAAGGAATATGGTTTATAGGACCACTAGCAATACAGGCTAGATGTTTCTGCAGAAGTATCAGGTGTAGATGAACTACCTGATCTAATTGCTGGTCCTTGGTGCATGCTCTTTAACAGATTCTCTTCCCCACTGTTTGAAGCAGCTTTATTTGATCCTCATGTTACTAGTATGGTGACATCTTAATGTCACAGACTGTATGTAAATTTGGGCAGGCCTCAGTGCATTTGGTTCATAATTTGAAGGGTTGATGCATAACTGTTACAGCTAGAGAGTTTTTTTTTTTAACCCACATTTCTAGGTTCAAACCAAATCATGCAGCTGCTTGAAAATTTGGAAGTATGTAGCAATTTATACAGCCTTTTAACTTTATAGTTCATGGGATCTACTAATGAACAGACTTGTACAGAGTGAGAATGCCAGGCAAGATGTGACCTGAATATGTCATCTTTAAACTACTGTGATTTTTTTTTTCTTGCTGTGTTGTTCCACTATCCTGTCTTTCTCTCTTTCAGAGGAAGAGAGCTAAACCCCATGGTCAGATAACAGGGGCTGCAATAACCTAGACAAGTCATCCCACTTTTCCGCAGTTCACAGGTGGATCTTGTTGAATGTTTGCACCATGCCCATTTAGAAGCCTGTCTAACAAATGGAATAAAGTTATTTTGTTCTGTTACGTTTGTGTCTTGGGATAAAGTGTGTTCTGTGCTAACAAACCTGTCAGGTAGATATAACTTGATAGACGTAACTTGGCATGAAAGCAACCACTGAAAAACAGGAAGAGAGATGGTAGCGAAGCAAATTACTTTACAAAAAGCATGCTGTTGGTTTTCCGTATCACCCTACTTGGTAGAAAGGGATATGTATTCTCTATTGCAGTAAAGGAAATGAGTTGAGCAATCTTTTCCTCTCTTTCTCTGAAGCAATGAGTGGTATTGACAAAAGGGGCTGGTTGCCTCTGAAGTCTGCTCTAACTACTGCCTTTTTATGACTGAGTGTGCTGTTCTGGAGTTAGTGCAAGTGTTAACACCCATGATAGTGCTGCTTGTTTTGCATACCAAAGCTTGGGGCTTCTTCCATGGAGGAGTTCCCAATCAATCAAGCAAACACTCATGCTGCAGTTCTGCAGAGGTGGGTGGTTCTCTCCCAACCGCTGCATGCCGCTTACTAATGGCCTTGGCATGCTGAGCTGGCGGGTTGTGGATACTGCAGAGGTCTTTCTCTAATCCTATCCCACCAGCCACCCTGTGGCCTCCTTGGTGGGGCTTGTGCGAGAAGATGGTATGCTGATCCTCAGGCCAGCAGTGCAGAAAACTAGGTAACTAGGCTGTCTGTACACTGCTAGAGAGAGACAGTTGGCCATGTTAGGCAGGACAGACTTACATTTTATAGAGTGGGGGCCTAGCCAACAGGCTGGATCTGGCCTGCAGAACCACCAAATCCAGCCTATGGGTCTCTCCAGAGGGACTGCTCCCTTGCCACTCAACTTCCAAGCCCCACATGGCTGAATCAGTCCCACACAGAAGGATCAGGCCCTATTCCTGCATTCTGGATTGAGCTGGGGTCCAGTGCAGCCATGCAGAAACAACCTGGGCAGGGCCTAATGCAGCTACTTGGAATCAGCCCAAGTTGGGCTATTCCCACAAAACTGGATCCCCCCTGGGCTCTCGACTGGGGACTGCTCATCCAGCCCATGGACTGACAAGGCCGTGCACCCCTGCTATAAGCACACCAAAGGAGAGAGAAGTGTTAGCCCAGGCTTTAGTAGGCTTGAAGTTCCCTGCATCTGAGCATCACTTCAGCTTGTCCTCTCTATTTGGGGGGAGGGATGTACAGATGCACACTATATAGATATAGAGATTATATATAAAATCTATATGTTGTTTTTTTTATATATATATATATATATATATATATATATAAATGCATAGAAACTACATATACTTATGAATATAGTGAATAAAATATAATAACTTAAAGTAGATGGATGTCCTCCATACCTGCATCTCCCTTGACTAGTCTCCAAGGTGCATATAATATAAATAGTTGTATTTCTATTACATATAGCACATAGAAACTATATAAATATATGATCGTGAATAATGCAGTCAATAAAATATAGTAACGGCCTATACATGACACTGATGCCCTCCGTAGCTGCATCTCCCCAGGCTAGTCTCTAAGGTGCAGCTCTCCCCCAGGCCGCCCCAGTCCAGTGCACCTAGAAGCGCTAGAACTCCGCCCGCCGCCCCCCGTGGGCTTGGCTGTGCGCCTGCGCAGCTCGAGGCCCCGCCGCGCAGCTTCATCCCCAGCACGTGGTCCGGCGCGCGACCCCCCGCCCGGGAAGAAACGCTGCCCGGCGCCGGTGTCACGTGCCTCCTCCGAGGGGGGGGGCAGGGGCGCTCCGCACAGGCGCACCCTGCTGATTCCACCGCTCTCCTCGCCAGGACTCCCTCCGGAGGAGCTGGCCGCTCTTGCCGCCCGCCTCGTTGGTAGCGTACAGTCTGTCCGGCGCGGGAGGACTGGAGCGGGCTGCGACTCTATGGGCCAGGTTTGGTGTTTAGGGGGCAGCCGGACAGGACCTGCCTGATCGATTCGCGACGGCCCGACGTGTCAGGTGCGTCAGGACGTCACGTCTGACGCTGCCTCCGCCCTTCCTTCTATTGGGCGGGCGGTGGGGGAGGGGCCGGGGATCATGCCCATTTCCCCAGTGGCCAGTGGGGAGCGGAGTGTTCAGTGACCCCCGTGTTCCCCATTGGCCCGAGGGTTCACAGTGCCTTTCCTCATTGGCTAGGGGCGGGGGGGGTCTCACCCCATTGGCTGGAGGGTTCACATTGCCTTTCCCCATTGGCTAGGGTGCAGTAGGGTAATGGGGGACTCTCACCCCATTGGCTGGAGGGTTCACACTGCCTTTCCCCATTGGCTCTGGGGCAGTGGTGGGGGGCAGTTGGGGGTTGGTGGCTCTTTCTGCCTGTGGGGGCAGGGGACTGCTCAGGGGTCTGCCATGTGTCCCTCTGAAGTGGGAGCTGGCCAGGTCCAAGGAAGGCTGCCCCAGCTGTGGGGCAGAGGGGGCCGGGCGTGCCCATTGCAGGATCTGCAGGGCTTGCTCGGAGGGGCCCCGATAAGCGCTCGTACCCCTGCCGAGCTGCAGAGTGCCAAGGCAGCAGCTGCCCTGGGCCCCACGAGCACCTTGTGTCTGGGTTTTGTTTTGAACAGAGCTGGCCTCACTGCTCCACCATGGCTGTCCCTCTGGCCAAGGGCACGCGGGGTCTGCTCCTGACCTTTGTCTTGTGCATGAGCTTGGCCTGCACCAGCTGTGCCTCTGCCCTTGTGCATCATGACTACTGCATCGTAGGAGCCGGCCCCTCGGGCTTGCAGATGGCCTATTTCCTCCAGCAAGCGAGCCGAGACTACGTGGTGTTCGAACGCAGCCACGCGCCCGGCAGCTTCTTTGCCCTCTACCCCCGCCATCGCAAGCTCATCAGCATCAACAAGCGCTACACAGGCAAATCCAACAGCGAGTTCAACCTCCGCCATGACTGGAACTCATTGCTCAGCCACGACAGCCGCCTGCTCTT
>NW_005842175.1:1148520-1169557 GCF_000455745.1 Alligator sinensis
CTTCCGACACTATTCCCGCGACTTCTTCCCCCACGCCGACACAATGGTGCGTTACCTTGAAGACTTTGCTTCTAGGCTGGAGCTCCAAGTTCAGTACAACACTGCCATCACCCACGTGACACTGGACAGGGATCCACAGGCGTGGAACGGCCATTACTTCATCCTTACAGACCAGAACAGCCAGACCTATAGATGCAGGTAACCAGTGAAGTGGTGGTCAGCTACACCGCTTATACCTAGCACTCAGTTGGGTTGTGGAGTGAAATGTTAGCTCCTAAAAACTGCCATTTTCCTTGCGGTACCCACAGAGGTGGACTCTGTTTGGGAACCCAGAACTGATGTAGTAGGTGGTACGTCATGTCTGATCAAGGCTTATTGACTTGCAGATGGGATGATGGCAGAACTGGAGTAATGGGGTGCTAAAGGCAGGGCTGTCCCTGGGGGGGGTGGGGAGGGGCAAATTGGGGCGATCGCCCTGGGCCCTGCGCTTTGGGGGCAGGCCCCCGCAAACAGTGCCGTACAGGCCCCACCGCACCCACCATGCGCCACCACTGCTGAGCATTGCATCCAAGCGCTGCTGGCTCCAGCCACTCACCACACCCCCCTACTCCCAGCCCCTGCACAGGCTGATTTGCCCTGGTCCTCGCACACCCCTAGGGACAGCTCTGGCCAAAGGTCAGGAACCTGTGACAAAGGGGCCTCCTGGGCCACTGACTCCAAATTCCTGCGTTCACAGGGATTCATTTTCTCAAGGAACCCCCGAAATCGCCATTTTAGACCCTCACCCCAGAATAATCACGAAGTGGTGCTGTTAGTATGTTGCACCAAGAACCCTGGAGAAAAACAGCAGGAAGTGCTACTAGCTGAGGTTACTTGATATCCCTTTCCATCTCATAAATATTTCCCTAAAATTAAATAATGTTTGGTCTCAGGAGGTCCAATCAGAAAAATCAGCTTTACTGTAATGATCTAATAGTAATATTTTTATCAAATGAAATGTTTGCCTGAAAAAATTGCAGTCATCTTCTGTACTATTCTGAAAGGACATTAAAAGGCAATGCATTACAAATGAATAGAGGAAAATTATTTTTGTGTGACATATAATTAACCTTTGAATCTCACTGGTACTCTTATCTTTTTATACAAGAATCCAGAGACTTGGGAAAAGATTGGACATTTACATAGCATCTGCAGTGAAGCTTTGCTTAAATAAAATTACAAGTGCTATTTATCCTTAGACTATAGAGAATAAACAGCTCAGGAACTGGAGCTGGGAAGACATTTCTGCCCATTCCGTGTAGCACTGAACACTGATCTGCATTAAACAGCTGATTCAGTGGGCCTGGATGCAGAATGTTACACTGCAGCGTATATCACATTCTGGAGGAGACGGGATGGCAAATGAGATGGCTGGTTTCATTTGGTGTGAGGATGCCAAGTGCTGACCATGGTTTTCCACCATATTGTGTTTACAGCCTATTGTTGGTAGCCACTGGAACATGGGTCCCCAATGTGGTGAGCTTCACTGGCTCAGAATACGTTGAGGGCTATGAGACCGTGTCCATCAACCCAGAGGATTTTGCTGGCCAGACAGTGTTGATCTTGGGTAGAGGGAACTCTGCCTTTGAGACTGCCGAGAACATTTTGGGGGTCACCAATTTCATACACATGGTGAGCCGCTCCCGTGTTCGCCTTTCTTGGGCCACCCACTACGTTGGAGATCTAAGGTATGAGGCTGTTCTCCTTTCTAGTTCTAATGGGAATATTTATGGAGTGAAATTGCTGTGGGTTGATGAGACTGGTGGGATTGATGCTGAAGACTCTGAGATTGGGAACAGGATAGAAGGCCTCTCACCTTTAGGTCTTTGGTTTAAATCCAAACCAGATTTGCGGTTACTGGAGGTCATTAGCACCTGAAGGTTGGTCAGTGTTCTGTGTGAAGTGAGTTAATAAAGAGAAAGGAGGGCATTTAATGGTTTCTAATGAAAACTGCATCAGAAAAAACACCTTTGTTTCAGGTACTATTTAGCCTCTTGTCTGTAATATCAGGAGGCCTGTGTGGACCATGGAAAGAGAGTTCAATGATTAGGATGCAAGTCTGGGGCACCAGAGCCCCAGATCCAGTTCCTCGCAGTGCCTCAGACTTCTTATGTGACTTTGGGCCTCGCTTTCCCATCTGTAACAAGATGATAATAGCACTGTTCTAACACACGAGTTTCATGAGCATAAAAACATTAATAACTGTGAGGCACTCGGATACTCTGGGAAGAGGGGCTAGTAAGATAGAATGGAAACTATGCTCCCCTTTTACCTCTATGAAGCATATGGTGAAGCAGTACAGAGAATGGAACATGTGCCTGTTTGGGTGATATGATGCCTGTCTCGTGCACTGTTAATCTGGAGATAAGTAGCCCTAAGATCCCACAGACACAAAAGACATTAGCTGGATAACTGTAGTGCACTTTGGGACAGGAATTGTGGGAGGCATGGTACATTTTTCATAGTTTCAAGAAGAGGGTTTGAATCCCATGCACCACTCTGTTTCATTAAAGTTAAAATGATACCCAGTGAAGTTGTAGAATACCCTTCACTGAAGATTTTCAAGAGGTTAGATAATCATTAGTCAGGGATGGTATATGAGTAGCATTCCTGCATTCATGCAAGGGTTTGGACTGGATGACCCTTCCAGCCCTATGATTCTATCAAACCTGCAGCAGTTTTGCTCATTTACATTGCTCTAAGAGCGTGCAAGTGTGACAGTTAAACTGAAACAGTATTGGCCCTCCCAAATAGCCACTCCCCTTCCTTTTTTAAAGCAGTTGAAAGCTGCGTCTGTCCACAGCCTTCCAATCTCTTTATACTACTTATATTCTTGTTCCTTAGAGCAATTAACAATGGCCTTCTGGACACATACCAGCTGAAGTCGTTGGATGGACTATTGGAGGGTGATTTGGAAGATCTGGCTATTGTTAAGGACAAGAAAGGGAAGTTGCACATCACTCTTAGATTTTACCTGGAGAACAGCAATAGCAGTGCAGGTGCAGAGACCGTCACCCTCCCGCAGGATGAACTGGACAATTTTGCCACCCGGGCACCCTACGACCGTGTTATCCGCTGTCTTGGCTGGAAATTTGACTTTTCTATATACAACAGGTGAGGAGGAACAAGGGCCTTGATGGAGAGAAGTATAGAGAGTGTGTGTGTGAGAGCTTATATACCACCAGCTTTGGACAGACAGGTTATCAGGGCCGAGGGTGTGGGGTTGTCAGAATTTAGCTTCTTGGGGACAGACCCGCATTTCTGTAGGTGAAGACCCTGAACCACTCATGTCGCATGAGTAGTCAGCTGATGACTGCATTGGTGGTGTACAGAAGCAGAGCAGCACAGCAAAGCTTTTCCTCATCCTTCAGTACATTTTCTTGTTACTCTCTGCCTCGGTTCATCTCCTAATACAAACTGCAGATGGAAATTATATCAATAGCAGCTGGCCTCAGAAACGTGTTCTCAGTGCCAAGTGGCTTAAGCTCAGATATGACCCCTCCCAAAACTGCTGTAAAACTGGCACCCTGAATTTTTAATAAAATTCTCTCAATGTGCTCCTGGCAGGAGAAAGGAATGAATCCTGCTGCAGTCAGTAACTTTCAGAGTGGCCACAGCTTAACATTTATCTATCCCCTTTCAAAAATTTGCAGTCACCCAGCCTCTCCACTTCCCGACTGGCTTAAACTGGTCTTTTGTATTGCAGATCTCTTCGATTGGTGCCAGGGAGAGGGAATAAGAGGAAATATCCTCAGATCAAGCCCAGTTATGAATCCAGAGGCACACGAGGGCTCTTTGTCCTGGGCACTGCCAGCCACTCCAACGACTTCAGGAAATCTGCTGGGGGCTTCATCCATGGATTCCGATATACAAGTGAGTGCTGGGATCTATGCCATAAACAATGGTTGGAAAGGGACAATTCGGAGCCTAGAAGTAGATTGGCAAAAGGCAAACATTACTGTATCACCTTTAATCTAGTAATTATTACAAGAACATGTTATGTCCAGCCTGTGGTTGCACAGCAAGGTCTGAGCTGGAGGAGAGGTTGTAGGATATATCTCTTGTCCTTAATTTGTCTATATTTTGTCTATTTGTGTGTGTGGTCTTCTTCTCTATCTAGCTATTTATCTCTTACTTATATACTGGATTCCAAGTTCTGCCACCAGGTATGTTGCCTTGTGAGTGGATTTGGGTGTGGTCTCTGCTGAGAAGCAAAAAGTTTGGCAAGTTTGGGGCAGGAGAGTTATGTTTTTTTCATTGTCATATAATTGACAGACCCCTTCCTTGCCACCCCATGGAATGATCCACTAACATCTCTCCTCTCTCATGCAATGATCCACTAAGGGAAAATATTTGCCTTACCAGCCTGTAAAGATCGCCTTTGCCCTGTAAGGGTGATCATTACAACTGTGAGCAACCCTAGGGAGAGTGCTGATTGGCCAGGATGGCAGTCGCATGACTTGGTCTAGTCCACAGTCTGTCTTTTGTCTCTCCTTATGCTGCTTGCATGTGTCTTTGTTGTGCAATTGGAGATCATAAAGGCGGGAGCCGTATTTTCAAGCAACTTTTTTTGACCTTCTCTTTCCTCACTCACTATTGTAGCTCGTGCTGTCCATCGCTTGTTGGAAAATCATCACCATGGGGTCCCCTGGCCATCGCCAATCTACCCTATTACACACCTGACAAATTCCATCATCAAAAGGGTGAATGAGGCCTCTGGGCTCTACCAAATGTTCAGTGTTCTGGCTGACATCATTCTACTTAAAGAGTGAGTAATTATTGCAAGCACTCTGATCTGTCAATTAGTCCCTTTTCTTAAGAGGCCAAAACAGCCCAGAATGTCCTGTTAGTCAAAAATCTATTCCAGAATTCACCTTTGAGTGTTTCCAGAAAAAAGAGTGCAATGAGCTAGGCTGCATTAGCTGAAAGTAGGGAGAAGGCTGCCTTAAGTCTCCTTCAGTGGTAACAGGAGATCTGCTTTTTCTCTGCATTGCCAAATCCAATCTAGTGCAGATCAATACTAACTAAAACTCATGGCCCTGTACTAGCTATTTAGTGGTCTGTGTGGATTGCTGGGTTTTGTGTATGTGGCTGGATCCCTCTTGGGCCAGTTGGATAGTTCTTGGTCCTAAGGGCTCACAGATGTGTTTGTGGCTCTTAGGAATGCCACAGCATTTGAGTACCTGGAGGAATATCCTGTGGGGATCCTGGCACAGCTGGAATTGCACACGGGGAGAAAGGCACCCAGTGGGCTCTTCGCTGTCATCATGGAGTACGGAAGGAACTTCTCCGGTGCTGACAAAGATGTCTTCTACTACAATCGAGCAGTGGGGGAGGCACAGCATGCCTGGCAATCCAACTTCTTGCACCCTGTTATTTATTACTACAAACGCCTCCCTACAGGTAAGTTGAGCAGCCTCCTTGTTCACTTTCCTACCGTTGCTTATCAATCATAAGAAGAGTACTTCAGGAGAACGGAGAAAAACCAGAGCCCATTGCAGAACCAGACCAGAGCTCCTTCTGTGATGCCTTGAAGCCATTCTCCTGTGGCTTTACAAGCTGGAGAAAGAACAGGAATCTGGGACTGGTCAGTACTAATCTTCATTCATCCAGAAACAACTGCTGAATGAGTGGCCAGGTGGAGATGTTTGAGACCTCAAATTTAGGGGTGCAAAAGAAGAATCCAGAATCCCCTGGAAGTGATGGCAAGGGTGTTACTTGCCTGGTATCACATGATGTGGAAATACCAGACAAAGATGAACTGCTAAGCATCACCATGAAAGGGAAACTGCTGCTCTGTGGTGCACCAATCTCTGAGGGGTCAGGTACAGAAAGAAGACACCTCGGCTCTGATGGATATAGCCAAAGGCAAGAGTTGGAGATGAGCGTAAAACCAAGACATAAACCCACACACAACAAGTTTCCTTAGGAGAGTAGGGGCAGATCTATTCTAGTTTTAGGTGTCCAAGCGGCACTTAGTCTTTTAAATTCAATCTTATTCCATGCAGGTTAAGTCTCTAAAAGCCATTAATATGCTTACTTTTATAACATACTTTCATTTTCACTTTATGTTGCAAAAAGTGGGGAGGAGGAGAATCCACCCATCTATTGCCTGAATGCTTTTTCAGAGACTCAAGTAGGGTGATATAGGATCATATTTACCTGCCTAAGTACCACTTAAATGCCTAATAGGTGGAACAGGATCTGGCCTTAAAATGTTAACCTCCAGAGACCTACCAATAGGTCACAAGGGGGAGAAGTTTCATTTATAACAACTTAAAGCCTGGGTGCAATCTGATATAACTGGCTGTCCCTGTTCAGAGCGACCTGGAACAGAGTCATAAAGTGGGGATTGCTTGGGTCAGGCAGTGCTGAAGATCAGGAGTGTGGGGCTTTCTGGAGGACTATGCTGTTGTAGACTCTCCAGGTGAACTACTTGGTGGCCATAAGGAGTTGTGAGCGGGCTCAGAACTAGGATAGTAGGTGATACTAACTATAGAGCAGAGCAAGGTGCAGCAGCAACATTGTTGAAAGTGAGAGGTAGTAGGATAAGAAAATAAAGCAGCTATTGCTGCATTTACTTCCTGTCTCTGAAGCCCTTCACAATACCATGTTGATCCTGGAAGAGGATGGTGAAAGCTCCTTTTCTGCTATCTTAATATGATCTGTCATCTCTTAACAGAGCGTGAGATGAGGCTTCGTCCTCCAGACTGGCCTCTTCCCCGCCCAGATGCCATCCATCATATTGTTGAGGATTTTCTGACAGACTGGACAGCTCCAAATGCTCATATCCTCCCCCTGAGACGCTTCCTGGAGAATTGCTTGGGCACTGACCTGCGCAATTTCTTTGCAGGTAATCTGGGCACTGGGGGGGCATGTGGGGAGGAAGACACCCGAGAGAGATGCCAAAAAGCAGGCAGAGTCCAGTTTACATGATAGATCCTTCTGGTTCCAAGGCAGGTGGGAAATCTCCCTACCAGTCCCTATCTGTCTTGGGTTTTTTTAATATGCTGCAGGTAACAAAAGGAAGTGCTGGGGCCATATTAGGCCCTCACGCATTCCTAAACAGCCGGTGCTTTCAGTCATTACAGGAGGGAAGAGTTGTCTGCCCTCGCCCCCTTAAACTGTATGTTGGGTCTTGACTGAAGCAGCAGCCTCCACCACCTCAAATGTGCTTTGTGCTGCTAGAGCCACTGCTGCTTTTGGTTGGAGGTGATCCCGTTATAGGGACTGATTGCTGAAGGAGAGAAGAGAATGCTGTGATACTGGACTGGAGAACATATGTGAATGTCAGTGGGGCACTTCTGCCACCTCTGAGCTAGCAAGTAGAAGAAATGGGTATGCATCTCAATTTCCATTCCTCCCTCTCTGAGCTAATAAGACTCTGAGGTATACAGGTGTCCATCCCAGCTAATTTAAATTAATAAAACCATGGTGCTATCTGGGAAGATACTCTCCTTTAGATTCTGAATGATCCACTGGGAAGCTGTGATTTATGGAGCATTTACAGGGATTCTTTTTTATAAAAAATCGCTACTGATTTTTCTTTGTCCTTTTTTATAGAGTCCTGTTTTCTGTTTGCCTTGACCCGCCAGAAACTGCCTCCTTCCTGTCAGCAAGGATACCTAAGAATGCAAGGGCTTGTGGGTAGTGAAGGACTCAGGCGCCATGCAGTGGAAGCTAGCTTGATGGAGAATTACACTGTTGTGGACACTCCAAATGAGCTACTTGGTGGCCAAAAGGAGATACATGACCAGCTGCTGAAGGATCACATAATACCAGGTCGCCCACTGCAGCATCTCATAAACACCAAGGATGAACTTTAACTTTTCACTGTTTATATCAAAATGTATGAGGACCATTGTGGTGATTCCATAATGCTGACTTGCAGCAGGGTGCCAGCCTTTGCCATGTGCCACTTGGTCCTTGCCCAACCCTTTGCCTAACCATGAATTGCCAAAGACCTGCTCAGATCTGTTCTTACTGAGGAGACCAATGTGCTTTGAAGGGGAAATAAGGAGCTGAGATCCAGCAGTGTTCAGGTTTCTCCTTTGTCCCTGCAGAGCCCACAGTTGCCTGATGACAGTGTTGTATTTATGTTGTAGACCAATGCCTGGAGCAGCATCCGGAGGTCAAAGGGGATACACAGACTGAAACGTCGCATGTCCTGTGGTGGTCCACTGAAGACTCCCTGGCTACTGGATGCTGCATCCAGCCCAGTCTCGTGTATACTTGAAGAATTGTACGTTTGCCAGACTTATCAGTGGTACTGTAGGGCAGCCTTCAGAAATTAGACATTTCCAGCACTTGGTGGGGGGGGGGGGAGAGCACAGTCTGGTACATTCAGGATGGTAGGGGAGGGTTGTGGGGGAAGGGGCACAAGGTCCGTCCTACTCCTCCAAGGGTGAACAGCTTAGCAAGTTTAGATCTCTGTGAGAGTTGTCTTTAGAGTGGTCCACCTATCTTTCCTTTCCCTCCCATGCCAAACAGCCCTGGTGTGGAAGGAGAGTCCCTGTATTTTTTCAGTAGAATATCTGTCCCGTTTGCACTGTCACTCCCAAAAGTTTCCAGTGCATTTCAGTCAAGTTAAAAGACTTATCCTACATTTCCTTCCCAAGTGTTCCTATTTATATCTTTCACACATTGGTCAGTAAGCTGTTTGCACTTTATTGCTCCCCCACATCTGTCACTACTGAAAACTGATGATTGGAGCCCTGGATTTGGAATGTGAAAGGAGTCTTCCTAATGTACCTCTGATTTCTAGGAGATAGAGAAGGGAATATGCTTTCTCTGGTGTTTATATCCATGGGAATGATTTTGCAGTTGGATTGGGATGGTTTTATCTGGATAATTTTTCCTCAGCAGCTGATTCTTAAATGACATCTCACAGGACCCCTTTAAGCTTTCTGGCTCTTTCCATAAGATCTTAGCTCTTGTAGCTACTCTGCTCTTTTTTTTCAAAAAGTCAGGTGGTAGTTGAGGTGGGTGAATGGTTGAAAGGGATTTAATTCCTAACTGGGAACCTGGGCTTACCCTGATGACAATACTGTCAGAGGAGCCCCTGGACAAACTGCTGTAGGGTTGATAATGTGAAGCAGAGAGTCAGATTCTTAGCTGCTGTCAATGGAGTGATGTCTTTGTATTTTAAGGGGACTATATCCACTGATACATCTTCAGAATCCAACCCTTAAATTTGCCAAGCGGCAACAGTACTCACCAATCCTGGACCTGTTTGCAGCATAATAGGCTGCCCACTTGTGGATTGCCAAGGGAGGGACTGAAAGACAAGAAAGTGACAACAGGTCCATCTGACCTAAAGGTTCAGATCTGTTATTTAAGGAATGCTGAAGCCAAGAGCAGGGCCACTGTATATACACACTTGAAGACAAGCACCCTCTCTCACTTTCCTTTTACTTGTTGCCACACAAGACTGTAAATTCACAGTGTATGTGTTGCCTTAAGTTGTGATTTTACTTTGAAAAGGAATTATGTAAAAATGGCACCTTCTTACTGGAGCCACCAACTCCCTGTGTCTGGCAGGGTTAAGGCTGTCAAGGTGAAAGTCAAAAGTTTTTGCTACTTGCTCTTCCTGCTACCCTCTGCAGAGTCGATACTACTTAGAGAGTAAACTTGGTTAGCTAGAAGTTATCAAAAATTAACAGAATTGCTCGCTGAGTTCCAACATCATTTTTGGGGATCTAGAAATATGGCACACCTGTGGGGTCCCAGGTAGGGATAGGCAGTAGGAGAACCGCTTTCTTTTTAAAAAGGGCAGGTCACACATAGAAGTTACAAAGGAGCAATAAACTCAGCCCCAGTGATACCATGTTTATAGCTGCTTTTCATCGAAGAATTGCACTTTAAAAACTGGTGCCCAGTTGCATTATTTTAATGCAGTGTTTCCTAACCAGTGTGCATCGGCACAAAAGTGTGCCGTCAGAAATGAACTGTGCTGCAGAATTTTTCCATGGCAATGAGCTACAATAGGTATGAGGATGGGGAATGCCTTAACTGGTGTGCTGCGAAAAAAAATTATTACAGTAAGTGTGCCTTGGGCTGGAAAAGGTTGGGAAACACTGTTTTGTCTGTCCTGTTGAAGTGAATTAATGCCCATAGTAATTTTGTTGTATTGCAGACATATTTTGTATGGTTCTATTCTTCCAATGAAGTTTAAAAAATACTTAAAAAGCCAACAGCAGGAGTGGTCTGACTCTTTGTTCAGATGGGACAGTTCCAAAACCCATGGAAGTCAATAGGAGTTTTTTCTCCAGACAGCCAGATCATTGGATCCGGTCCTTGGAAAGAAAGGAAGTAATTCAAAGTACACAGATGAGGGCTTCCCTGTAATTCAGAGTACATCCCCCACCAACTGTTCCCTGTTTGTGAGCAGTAGGTCAAAAAGAGCACAGCCTCTAGTTTGCCTCTCTAACACTTGCACCAAGAAACTTGTCTCCAGTGCTCTCCAAAAGCTTCCTGGATTGCCTGTGCACTGCTGTATTGCCCTCCCAGCAGATGTCAGGGTGATTGAAGTCCCCCATGAGAACCAGTGCCTGTGATCTGGAAACTTCCACGAGTCGTCTGAAGAAAGCCTCATCTATCTCATCTTCCTGGTCTGGTGGTCTATTGCACACACCCACCACAACATCACCCTTGTTGCTCTCTCCTCTAACCTTAACCCAGAAACTTTCAACAGGCCTGTCTCCATTTTCATACTGGAGGTCTGAGTCATCATACAGCATTTACACAGGCACAACTCCTCTCCTCCCCTGCCTGTCCTCTCTGAACAGTTTGTACCCATCCATGACAGTGCTCCAGTCATGTGAGCTCTCTCACCAAGTCTCTGTTATTCCAATTGCATCACTATTCCTTGACTGTGCAAGGACTTCCAATTCTTCCTGCTGGCTTCCCAGGCTCCGTGCATTTGTGTACAGACAGCTGAGGTGATTAGCCAATTGCCCTGATTTCTCAGGAAGAATGGTTTCTTCATCCTTAATGAATGGCCATAATTGGTATAACTAGCAAATATTTTGATCCTTTTGCTCACCACCATCTCTTAAAACTTTAATATCTGGTATCAAATTCCACTTTGGGATTTCTGTTTTTTGATCTACACTCTCATCTTTAGAATCAGTCAAGGCTGTCACATGCCTCCCTGCAAACCCACCTTTATGAAGGCCAGCACAAAGATCAAGTATAAACATTTTCTTTCAGATTCAAGTGTTGTTTGGGTCTTCCTGAATTGCTGGACATTTTGACTTCTTAGCTACCTGGCAGGCATCACACAAAGGTAATTTTGCTGTTCAAATATCATAATCCTACATCCAGCAACACTGACTTCAGCCTTCAATTCTGTTGATCTACACTTTTCACCCAAACCAAGTGTTTTTCTCAAGCTGCTCTACCATCCTTTGAAAGGTGCCCACCTCCTCCTTGTCTCTTTTGACAGTCTTTTTAAAAATGTTCTAGTTTAATAGAGAGCAGATTAGTTAATTGGTATTTCCAGGGCAGCCGCACGTTCTTATTTTGCAAGCATTAGGGGGTGGTTACTGATGGGATCTGAACTAGCTGCACCAGACAAAAATTGCTTTCCTTTGTCAGTACCACATTTTCTGTCATCTGTAATGCATGTGGTTTGGAAACAAGAATTAGTCTTTTCAGTATCCCCACTTTCACTTGCGATTAAATACCAGCAGGCATAAAAAGAAAACTGCCTAGAAGCCCTATGAGGGGATATTTCACGTCAGGTAAAAATAATGGAGCCAGAATGAAGATATCACAACTAGCTAGGTTGCCTGCTTGCTTTCAGCTTGCAAAATATGGTCTGTTTGCATCTGGGAGCAAAAATAACTATAGGAGGCAATGTCAGTCTCCTGGTAGTCTTCAAACTTGGTGTATCATCTGTTGGCATGAAGAGAGTTGTGAAGGTAATCATTAATTCATCATCAACATTTATATTGACTTATGTAGTATCCTCAATTGTTTTACGGATAATCCACGCGGGTGTTATTCCATCCTCTGTGATGAGATAGTGCCCTCTGGACATGGAACAGCAGCCATCCTGCACTAGAGTGCTGCACAGCCCTGGGATAAATCAGTATTGGCTCATAAGAAAGCCAGTCAGCTACTGGATCACCTGCATGACCTGGTGTGGAACCACAACTTTCTCAGAGCAGAAGTGACAGTGTCTATCTTAAAGCCTGAGCAGCTGAATCAAGAGACAACATAAGTCTCAGCATCTTGCCACTGAAGGCCCTGCTACACATTCAAATGAAAACTGGCTAAAAACCAGCTACGGAGCTGTTACACCTTTTCAAGCGGTAACTTTGTAGTGGGTTGGCTCTTTTGATAGCTACATAGTCATTTTTATGGTGGGAGAATTGCTTTGCGTGTGCAGCCAGTCTACATTTTGTTGCGTGATTCACCAGTGAACAGTGGGAGAATTACTTTGCACGGCTGGCCAGTCTACATGTATTGCGAGATTCACCAGTGAATGCCGTGAAAAGTACTTTGGACATGCAGCCGGTCTGCTTTTTTTTTGGAAACTTTCTCGTGCTCTAAGCCAAATTATCCAGATCAGTTCCCAATCCTTTGAATCATTCAAGAAACCACACGTGGCGCTGCAACTGGCAAGCATCCTCCATCCCAGACATTTCAGCCCGGGGCTTCAGATACAGGCGCCCCTCATTTAGCATCGTCCCGGTTAGCGTTGTTCTATTATTACGTCACTGCTCTATTAGAGAACATACTTGTTTGGTTATAAGGGAGTTTGCTAGTAGGTAACTACTCTGATGTAATTGGATTCGCTTAACGTCGTTTCACTTCAAGTTGCCTTTTTCAAGAAGGTAACTGTGATGTTAAGTAGTAGCCATGCTTCCAAATCCCTTGGCAGGCATCCTACGTGCAGGCCCAAGCCCAGAGGCTTGGGGTTCAGAAGTACCCGAGGCTTCGCTTGTCCCCCAGCAGCAAGCTAGAGAGGAGTCCCCCGTTTCCATAAAGTCAAAACAGTTACGGCGTGATTCAGCCGTGGTTTGCGCCATGTCTGTAACGTGTATCAGGGGCCGGGAACTCCAAGCCGTGAGGCAAGGGCTGAAGGTGCGCCTCCAGAGTCCCCAGGCTCACAGACCAGCGAAGGCACCGGACAGGCCAGGGCCGGTTGCTGCCTGCCCCCTGCTTTGCTGGACGCCGCTGTCTCGGCAGGCAGCCCCACGCCTGACACCTGCTAGCGCAGCCCACCTCCCCCTAAAGCTGCAGGGGCTCGGCCTGTTTCCCCCGCACAGAAAGACCCGCCTTCCCCAGCAGCCAATCAGCGCCGAACATCCCACCCCACACGCAGAAGCGAGCCAAACAGCATCCAGATGTAGCCCACCAGAGGTCCTCGCCAGCCAATCAGCGCTCGGGAGGAGCCCGGGGGGCGTTCGGAAGCTTCCGGTGCCATGAGCCAATCAGTTCCCAGTACTTGCCTGCGCGGGCCGCTGACAGATCCCTCCCACAGCCAACCCCGTGCCCGCACTCCTCCTCCCCAGCCAATGAGGTCGCAGCCTGCCCCGGCAGCGCCCGGGAGCTGCGTCGACCTCCGGGCCCTGGAAGGTGAGGACTGGCGGGGGGCGGGATCTCGGGGGCCCTTTGGGCGCAGCTCCAGCTGCACGTGCGGGCAGCCCTGCTGGGTCTCGGGCACTTGCGTGCTCGGTGGGGTCCCACAGCACCTCAGAGCCAGGGCAGGCGGGTGCTGGCCCCAAAGGGAAGCCGTGGGTGCAGGGGCCGGGCACAGCAGCACTTACCCGCTGTTGGTTCACTGATTAACAAGTCCACCGAAGCAAAGGAGCAATCCACTGGGAGACCCCCCAGTACGAGTTCAGTACACATCAGTAGCCTGCGATTGACCAACGTCTGAGGTCTGCTGGCCTGACCTGGGGTGGGGGGTTTTTGGACCCCTGCTTTTGTATGTCCCCCCACCGAGCCCCTGGGAACCCGTGATGAGGGGCTGCAGCCAAATAGAGTGAGGATACAGCTGGTTGTTAGAAAGGTCGCTTTAATCAAACAAGCAGTATTAAAAAGCTCGGGAGTAAACGAGGCCAATGAAAAGAAAAACAAGTGTGTCGGGGGAGGAACGGAGTTTTGGGGCTGTATACCAGAGCAGCCAGTTGCAGCAGTTGGGGTGAGGGGTGACCAGCAACGTACTGTGGGATGCCTGGAGGACTGGCCAAACTTATGTCATGGAACACTTGGTGTCCACACATGATGCTGGCCTGGTTCCAAATAAACTGATTCAAAATGTACTTCAGGGTCCAGGTACACTTTTGCACCATACAGGCAGTATTCAGCTGGCTTAACAGGCTTGTATGTCTGCTTCCAGTTTATACTGCATTCAGACTGGACTAAGGGATATATGTGTTCATGTCTGCGGGGCTGTGAAGACCACACTTCTTTCTGGCCTTAGCTGCTCATGCCTCCCCTCTCGTGGAGAGTATGTAGTGATACCCAACTCTCTGTTCTCCTTCCTCACCCCAGCAGGATTTGACCTCAAACAGGGTGTTTTTTTCTCTCTCTCTCTCTCTCTCTGCAGATGGCCCAGACACTCGCACTCAGGAGGCTTCTAGCTTCCTCTCCTAAGAAGCTGTCTGTGCCGTTTCGGCCCCAGCCTGCACTGCTTCTCTCTAGGGCATCTTCTGTCCCCAGCAGGCCAAATTCCCTCCTACACCGGGCACAGGCCTCTCTACTTTCTTGTGTTAAGACGTTTTCTACCACGCCTCTCTGCAGGAGCACGTTCAACGTCCAGGATGGGGAGGACTTCCAGGACAGAGTCATCAACAGTACAAAGCCCGTGGTGATAGATTTTCATGCGCAGTGAGTACTGACAATGGGGCACAGTGAGAATAGTATCTTCAGGGCACTCCTCTGTCTTGGATCCTACAGCTGATTGCCTTCAGCCTCTGGACAAGTGATTTAATTCTCTTGGTCCTGGTTTCATCCTCTGTAAATCAGGGATAACAGTGCCTTTTGTGAGGCATGTTCTGACCCATGTATAAACAAAGCTATGTGAAGCTAAGTCTGTACTAGAAGAGGTTTGCCAGTGCCTGTCCCCTGCTGGCCCACTCATGTACTGTAGGCATAGCTTATGCTGGCAAAATAAATGCTTTGCTGACATAATTCATACCACTTTGTCTGAATAAAATAAACTATTTGAGTAAAAATGCTTTTTTATTGGTATAACCGTGTCTCTAAACTAAGGCTCTTGCTGGCATTAAAATGGTAAAGAAATATGCACCCTTAGCCAGTACAACCATGCTGTCAAAGGTTCTGATGGAAATGTGGCCTTAACACTGTGCTGCATTAGGAGAGAGAACTCAAAGGTGATGCTTACAACGTTGTCTAGTCCAGCTCAAGGCAGGCTCAGCCCTGACTAAGACCATCCCAGTCAAGTGTCTTGTCTAATCAGCTCTTGAAAATGTCTAAGGATGGAGGTTCCACAACTTCTCTAGGCAGCCTGTTCCATCCCTGAAGTTGCTCTGTATCAATGTAGCCATTCCGTAGCTCCACCCATGCTGTAAAATGAGTGTCCCAATAAGACTACAAAATATTATAAATACCCTTATAAAAAGCATCATGTTTGTAGTATCTCATTAACATGTCAATAAATATAATATAAAATTACTAGCAAGTCGAGACTTTAATAAGTCCTTTATTTATACAGTATTGTTTCAACTTCTGTTATTCTCAGCCTACAGTGACAGTGACAAACAGCAGAATCTATTTCATTGCTGCATTCTACTGCCCCACGTTTTATGTGACTCCCATTATGGCTCATGGGATGCTCTTTTTATGGTGTCATAATGACACTTATGACTGAATGCGTTCCACAAGCTTGCTAGATTTTCTTTATGGACTTAAAGATCCAGGCTGACAATTAGAACAAATTACAGCACACAAGTGGTTTTATACAAGTGAAGCTGTGCACACTGAATATATCTACGTACAGTTTTTAAATCATTCCTTAAATGCCCCTTTGGTTACCTTCTGCTTTTCTTTAGGAGAGCCCTTGGAATCCAGGTGACAAGATATAATTGCTAAGAAATTCATAGCTTGCTATAATCTCCTCTTTTCATAAAGTCTTCTTGAATGCTGTCTCTTCCTTGAGAGGACTTTTCACTAGTGCGAATGAGTTGATACTGACAAAGACTTTTGGTAGCACTTGATTGGCATCGACAACCAATTTTGCTGCCTCTAGCAATGAAAATATTCTAAGATGTTATCTGTTTAAATATCATAATTATCTTTGATTTTTAGTTGTGTCTTAGTAACCCATTAATATGGATACAGTTGTGCTAGGTGCTGTATGAACACAGAGCATAGAAGAGTCTGGAACCCTGTGACGGAGATAGACAAAGTGAAGCAGGAACTATTAAGGACTCTGTGAGGGAGAGGAGCAGTTTAATATCTGCAGAATCTCAGAGATGCAAGTGCAGGGCTGGTAGGGAGCAAGAGCTGCTGTAGTATCCGTCTAAGCCAGGGGTGATCAGTGTGCAGCATACATGCCATAAGTGGCATGGGCAGCTTCTGGATGTGGCATGTAGACTATAAGGGAGGGACAGGCAGCACAGGAGCAGATAGGTCAGGAAGCAGAAAGCAGAGCAGTAGATTGCGTAGGGAACAAAGGACCAGGAATAGGAAGCAGAGCAGCAGGAAGGGGATTGGAGTGGCACTCTGGGAGGACCAATTTATGGCACTTCTGCCTAATTGGCCCCCACTAATCTAAACTATGATGTAAGGGTTCGGGAGTTCTTGTTTCGTCCTTTTATTTAATGTTTTTCTTCTTCTGAATAGTTTGGATTTTTTTTTCCCTTTTGCAGGGAAGTAGGTTCAGGGATTAATGTAAGTACGAAGCATGACAGCAAGTGCAATCGGAGAGAGAGAAACATTTTTTTTTCTTTTCAAAGGCTTTGGTGCCAGCTCTGCAAACTCTTGCTAATACCAGAGCTTGGGACAGGCAATATGCTTTCTAATAGAGCTGCCTCTGCTTTATGGAAACCCAGCAATTACCTGAAGACTAAAAGTATTTCAAGAGTAATGGGTAGCACTGAACAGCCCCCCTCTTCCTGCCCCCCCAATAGTCTGATGGCAGCCTCTCCCTAAACTGTACTGTCACTTGAAAACAGTATTATTTTCTAATCTGCATCTATACTTGGCTTGCTCTGGTGACAGGCAACAGCTGCTGGAGCACATGGACATCCATGCCCTCTGACAGCTCCACTCGGGTGCCTGGCTGCACAAGCAGGAAGTGCATGAGGGGAGGCACCAGCTGCAAAAGGCATGATGGCAGCTGGCAGAAGGCATGGGAGCATCTACATGTGCCTTCTGCCACGTGGCCGGTAGTGGCAGAAGCCTTACTGCACACAGTAGAGGCTGTTTAGTTCTGCTGGCACAAAATAGGGAGCTGCCAGTCTGGAGGACCTTTGTGTCTGAAGGCACCCAGAGTTTTGCTGGCAGAACCAGAGCTGGTTAATGTTTACACTCTGTGTTCAAATATCAGCCATTTTTTGGAGTGTGAAGGTCAGTGCAGAGAGGGAGTGGTGAGATGGATAAGGTGCCAGTGTAATACCAGGAACAGTGTGAATCGAGCTATACCATGGTTGGCTATTGCACTTTGCTGATGTAATGCCTGCTCCTTTCCTTTCCAATCAGGTGGTGTGGCCCCTGCAAGATCCTGGGCCCCAGGCTAGAGAAAATGGTGGCCAAGCAGCAGGGGAAGGTGCTGATGGCTAAGGTGGACATTGATGATCACACAGACCTCGCCATTGAATATGAGGTAGGAGCCAGGAGCGCAAGGGCTGGTATGGGGTAGCATGGTGTCCTTGCCTTGAGGAAAAGTCTATCCACACAGCAGAAAACTATATTGAACAGGTGGAGGGGATGTGATAGCCAACATTTTGCTGTTATTAATGAACACCCCCCTTTAGTCATCAGCTACAGCCTTGCTGGTTGTTGCTCTTGGGGGCCCTTTAGAAATGTTGCTCCTTCTATTGCAATAGCCCCTGCATCCCATTGTGCTCCCTACAGTACAAGTATGTAACAAATTGCCGCAGTCTAAGCACAGTGTTGGTTTGTAGCTGCTCCACACGCAAAGCGGTCTGAAGAGTGACAGTAGGCCCAGCAGCTAGCCTGGCATCCTCTTACAGATGTCCTAAAAGGTCCATATAGGCAAAGCTGCACCACTCCAGCCCCTCTCATTTGCTGTCTCCCTTAGTGTTCATACCCTATCCTCAAGCTACTTCACCAAAGCAGTATATTGGTTTTGTTTGGGGTGAAGGTAGCTCTATGGAGAGATCAATAAACATGTTGACCTACTGGTAGGAAGGGACCTAACAGCTTTGATTAACACATCTCTTGCTGTACATGTAGTATTCTCTCCATTCACCACTGTTAACCATGAGTCTTAAGAGCAGAATGTTAAGAGAAGGCTCCAGCCAGTGGTTCTGTTATTCCTTTATCCTTCACTAGCTGATTTGAGACACTGAAAAGTCCCTCCAGTACTGCTCAGTGAACCTTGTATCTTCCCCTTCACAATCCTAGTAATGTCCAAATAGAAAGAAGACTGCTGCCTTACTCTTCAGTAAGAACTGACAGTGAAATAATTAATCTTTACTCACCCATTGGACAGGTGAGAATTGCTGCTTCTCTTTGCAATCACAAATTGAAGTTCTGCCAGGGTAGAAGTTAGGACAAATTACTCAGATGTATCTGCCAGCAAACAGCCAGGCAGATTCTCCAAGGAGAGCCATCTTGCAAAGAGTAAAGTGTCATGTGCTGGCCCTCGGAGGCTGTGGTAGTTAACCCTGCAGAGTAAAGATGCATCAGCTTCTTCTCTCTTGATCCTTTGCCTCCATAAGTTTTTGGGGGTGGGGAAGAAGTCTTTGCTGCTGGCATCCATGCAACAATGGAGTATGATTTCTTTCTTCCAAGGTTGGAGATGGAACCTGTGGGGTTCTCCTCTGACAGTGTCCTGACACGTGTCCAGATCAAGGCTGCAGTATTTAAGGCTACATGTCCAGATTAGAGGTGTCTTGTATTGCAAGTAGGGAGGGTATCTTTGAGGGGGTTGGTCAAGACAGACTGGAAGAGAGCGGTGGCTTTGGTGGTCGCAAGCAAGGACTTATAGCCAAGAAACTTAGGAAACTGGAAAAGGACTGATTTACATATGAGTGTCTGATTTACCTGGAGTGACATATGATTAAGTACTGGGTAGCTTGTTCCATACCTTCCTATAAGTAACCAAGAATGCATCACCTACAATTATTTCAGCTTGTCTCAGGTGACAGGAAAACAGCAAATAACACCCATGTTTAGAGAGAGGTGATAGAAAAGAAATTTACAATTACAGCCCTGAAGTTCAGATTCCTCTAGACGAGGCTGTAGAGATTTAAGAATGTGCAGTGTAATAAGGGAAGAGTTGATCTGCATTTGGGACAACTCTTCCTAAACAAACTGAATAGTCAAAATGATCCTGAGGGGTGGAGAATAAGGGGCACCTGGGATTCATTCTCTGACAAGAACTGGATTCCAAGGTTGTCCTCCTGCACCTGGAATGTAAACATGGTCAAAAGTCAGTTGGGTACATATTTCACAGGGGGGCTGAAGATCTCCAGTGTTGGGGATCCTGCATTCTCCACCATCTGCATGATACAACTTCAGTGATGCTAGTGCATTAGGCCCACGGGCTGAGAGTGTAGAGGTGGGAGGGGATTGCCAGTCACTCCATGATGTTCTAAAAGAGCACACAAGGGAGGAGTTGGTGTCCAGGGGTTGTCCAGAAATAGGTATTGTCTTACCAGCAGCATCCTTGAGCAACAGGGACTTTTAAGGCCCTTCCACTTGGGACCAGAGCTTTGAAATTGTTCTTAGCCTGCAGCCTGGGATTTTCAGTGCCCTTTCCCCACCCCTCTGATTCTTCCTACTAGCTGCCAATAAAGCTCCATCCTCCCGTGTGTATCTCCCTCCCCGCAGGCAGACATGGGCTGGCTGCCCAGCCTGGTATTGCACAACATCCTCTCTGCAGCAGATTGTCTGGGAAGAGAGAGAGACCCCCTTGGAGAGCTGTGGAATGCCTGTGCATTCCTTTGCATGGGCTGCTGCCTGCCCTTGGCTCTGGCTTAGCACGCATCCCAGGCACGTTTCCTTCTACTAGAAACCACCTAGAGACCCTTTCTTCCTTCAATTCCTTGCAAGGCAAAACTCCATCTTCCTGACAGGCTGAGTTCCTTCTCCTCCAGTGCCCTGTTCTCATCAGAGTTCTGACCAAGGTTTTTTCCCTACTGTCCTGCCTCTTCCTGACCAATTGCCAGAAGACCAGAAAGAGAGAGGCAAACAAGGTTCTTTGGGTGAGTTTGATATCTTTTACTAGACCAACTTAAATAGTTGGAGAACAATTTTTAAAGCAAGCTTTCGGGTTCAAAAACCCTTCGTCAGGCTAACCCTTGTCTGCCTATGTCCTTAGACCAACACAGCTACCACCTGCACCCCAGAAAGAGAGAGGTGCACGTCAGCTTTGATCCACTCTCACCTTGGATTCTCTCTTGCTTTACCTCTTATCTTGACTTATTGCCAACATGCGTATTTAGCCCAGCAGGGAAGTAGCAGCTGCTTCTCCTACTGGCAGGGTAACTAAAAAGCTGTTAGCTTGCAGACACCTCAGCAGTGTAGCTTGCTCCTTGCATTGTTCCTAAGGTCAGTGGATGAAGTCTTCCCCTTTGGTTATAGATTCATAGATGTTAGGGTCAGAAGGGACCACAATAGATCATCGAGTCCGACCCCCTGCATAGGCAGGGAAGAGTGCCGGGTCAGGGACTCTAACTGTGAAGAAGTTCTTCCTAATGTCCAATCTAAATCTGCTCTCTGCTAGCTTGTGGCCATTATTTCTTGTAACCCCCGGGGGTGCCTTGGTGAATAAATACTCACCAATTCCCTTCCGTGCCCCCGTGATGAACTTATAGGCAGCCACAAGGTC
>NW_005842175.1:1169708-1170029 GCF_000455745.1 Alligator sinensis
GTAAGGCTTGGTCTGTAGGCCCTTAACCATACGAGTGGCCCTTCTCTGGACCCTCTCCAGGTTATCCGCATCCCTCTTGAAGTGCGGCGCCCAGAATTGCACGCAGTACTCTAACTGCGGTCTGACCAGTGCCCGATAGAGGGGAAGTATCACCTCCTTGGACCTATTCGTCATGCATCTGCTGATGCACGATAACGTGCCATTGGCTTTTTTGATGGCTTCGTCACACTGCCGACTCATGTTCATCTTGGAGTCCACTAGGGCTCCAAGATCCCTTTCCACTTCCGTGCCACCCAGCAGGTCATTCCCTAGGCTGTAGGT
>NW_005842175.1:1170941-1175961 GCF_000455745.1 Alligator sinensis
AACAATTTTTTGTTGTCCTTTACTTGGGATGCCATCCTCAGCTCCATGGTGGCTTTGGCCCGTCTAACTGCCTCCCTACAAGCACGAGCAGAGGAGGTATATTCATCTTTGGCGATCTCTCCCTGTTTCCACTTTTTATGTGCTCCCCTTTTGGCCCTTAGGCTGCCCTGGATTTCTCTGGTCAGCCAGGGAAGCCTCCTGGCCCCTTTTCCCCTTTTGCCTCGCTCGGGGATCATCTTGCTTTGTGCCCGAAGGATCGTTTCCTTAAGGCACAGCCACCCTTCTTGGGCTCCCATCACTTCAAAACTCCTACTCTGCAGTGCGTCCTTGACTAATCGCCTGAGTTCATTGAAATCAGCTTTCCTAAAGTCTAGCACTTTCACCCTACTAGTTACCTTACCCACTCCCCGTCTTATGATGAATTCTATTATTTGGTGATCACTGTCCCCCAGATGGCTACTGATCTGGAGGTCCCCAACCATGTCATCCCCCGTTGCCAATACCAGATCCAGTATGGCATTCCCTATATATATGGCATTCCATATATGGGATCAGAAGTTGCAGAAGACCCACTTTTAGTGGTAGGAAAATGCCTCTGTGGCAGGTACGACAGACGACAGCCCTTAGAGCGGCCACTGATTAGCATTGCCCAGACCCACTGGTTGATGGGAAATTTCTCTTTGTTTTTAATTTCCTGCTCATTGGAAATTCAGAAACACCAAAACAAAATAGATTCCTCAGGCCCTGCATCTCCTCAGTGATACTGATATTCTTGGCTGTTGTTGTTTGCATGAAGCTGAAAACAGGGTCAAAGTTGCTAAGCAAATGTCAGGTCCACAGACCCTGAATGCCCTTGGAAGAGGCTGCCCCAGAGGCACAGACTATAGCAGGGAACCTAGAAGATCCAAGAGCCCTGTCTCTGTCTGAGATAATCAGAGCTTTAGCCCTGCTGTATTGCTGGGATCACAGATAGAGCCAGGACTTCCTGGCTCCAGGGCACAGAGAGCCTGGAAACTCCAACAAGCTGCATCCTTGACACGGCAGTCTGCCTGGTGGGTCTGCCCAGAACAATACACTTTGTATTCCTGACACACAAACTGCCCAGAGCTGGGAATCCAGAGCTTCCAGGATTTTCAGCTATGAGACAAACCTTCCAAGAGCCTTTGAAGTCCTGCCTGGAAGTCAGCAAAAGTTCATCAAACCCAAGATGTCTCAAAGAAAACATTTGAAGATCAAGGAACTTTGTTTCCCTGGAGAATTTCCAACAAGGCCCATTTTGCTGTTCTCCCCACAGGCTCTTCAGGCACTCTAGGGCAGGGTTCCTGCCTGCAGGCCTGGGAGGCTTCTGTCATAAAAACAGATCACTAGGAGTTTCAGAGCAGGGATGTCTCAGTTCTCAGATCAGACTGTGAACAGGGGGGCATAGAAGGGGCTTCAAGCCATCATAACTATCCTCCCTGAGGTGGCAAGTTTGCTGCAGTTTCTTAGAGGCCCAACACAAACCTCACCGAGCAAGGGAGAGGCATTCTTAGCCCCATGCTTTTCTGTGGTTCAGGGCATGTGGGAGAAGGTGGCTTGCCTGGTGTCAATGTGCCTGAAGTTTCTAGTCATGTTGGCCCACATGCAAAGGCTTGGTGTGTCAGGAAATCCATTATAGCCTAGTGTTCTTTAGTACTCGGAGCTCCTCCTGTCTCTCGCCAATTGCGACTCTTAAAATTGCTGCATAGCTAAATACGAGGTTATCTTATAGATGCTTTGCGGGAACTCTGCTTGGTATTAACCTACTTTAAGAAATGAGAAGGATCTCAGGAGCATCAGAACCATGCTGTCTTAGGAGGGGCAGTCAAAGCAAACTCCAAGCTCTCCTAGTCTTTACAGCTTGCACACAAGCACATTAACAGCACCATTACTAACTCTGCTAGGGCCATGTAAAACGGCTGTATTTCAAATCAATTTTGGATTCGGCCGTTTCGGAGGACAGTGATTCGTTTCAGTGTTTCAGATCACTGTCCTGTTTTGTTTCAGACAAATCTGTTTCAGAGGTTGGGTTCTGCTGAATCTCCTCCGAATATGTTTCGAACGGGCTGCAAGGCAAACTTTGCACAGCCCTTACCCAGCCGGGTGGGGCTTGGGGCAAGGGGCTTGGGGCCCCAGTGGGGAGCAGGACGGGGCCATAGGTGGCTCATCCAGGGGAGGGCTGCTGCCCTCCATGCAGGTAAAGAGACCCCCGCATAGGTCTCTGATCCCTGTCACGCCAGGTAGCAGAGCAGGGAAACAGTGCAGAGTGGCAAGCAAGCCTGCTGGTCCTTGCTGCATGGCTCAGCTCTGCAGGGAGCAAAGATCTACGCTAGGGGTTTCCTCACCACCACTGCCCACCCCGCACTGCCCCACCAACATGGCACTGCGTGAAGTGGACAGCGGCGGCGAGGAGACCCCAGCACAGATCTCTGCTCCCTGTGCGGCCAGGTTGCATGGCAGGGAAATGCTGGTCTCTGCCGCACAACCTGGCTCTGCAGGGAGCAGAGATCTGGGGCTGCACTGGGTGGGCAGCAGTGGTGAGGAAACCCCAGCTCAGATCTGTGCTCCCTGCTGAGCCGAGTCACATGGCAGGGCAGCAGCATGCATGTTTCCCTGCAAACCTGGCTCTGAAACTCCGAAATTTTCCGAAACATTTCCAAAACGTTTTGGATGCCTCATTGTGTTTTGGAGATGTTTCTGATCCTTCCGTTTCGATTCAGATTTGGTGTTCGGCCATTTTGGCACCCAAAAAACACCTCCAAAATGAACCGGCTGCTGAAATTTCGCATAGCTCTACTTTTTACCTTCCTATATTTCAGGGCTATGGAGTGATCCTGCAGGTAGCCACTAGGGGGGACTGAAGAACAGAAATTAAGCAAGCTCTGCAGGAAATGGCAGGGCTACTGTTTTTTGTGTTGTTGAATTGGGACTGTTCAAAGTGCTGGAAGGAACGGATCTGGATTGGCCAGCAGAGAGGGAGTGGGAAGAGGTGCATAAAATGTCTCTTTTCATTTCAACCTTCTGATGAGAGAAGAGCCAGATCCCTGAAGAGTTTCCTGGGGGAGGGAGAGGTTGAAATTGTGTGGCAGATCCCTGTGTGGAGCAGGACATGACACAGCTGGGAATTAATTCAAGGGGATGAGGCTTTCCAGGAGATGGACAGTGTATGAGATAAGGATGGGACATGTTCCAGAGGGCTAGGCTGTGTACAGATAAGGGCATTGAAGCAGTGGGGCCTGCAGCTATCTTGAAATGCTACCAAATTCTTTCCCTTGTCATTCCACAACTGTTTGAGCCTCCACATGCCTTCTCAAAAAGATGTCCACGAGACCTCTTTCCTCTCAGCACTCCCCCACCGAGTCCCGGAGACACTTTCTCTAGTGCTTTGCACTATTTTGTTCAAAACAAAGTTTGCAGGGGAACTGCCTGAGAGAGGAATGCCCAAAGTGCTGCAGCTGTCTGGCAGCTCAGATCTGAGGCTTTCCTTTTCCTGCCTACTCACTGAGGATCACTAGCAGATGTTCACAGACAGGCTGCCATCACACTGCCAAGTACAAGAAGAAATAAAGGGGGTCAGGGCACAATCTGGGGCTGGAAGGGGGATTTTCTCCCAGGCTGAGGAGAGGGTAGGGAGCCCTTGTTCACACCCATACCCCCTCCATCCTCCTTGGAGAAAAGCACTGTTCCACTCCTCCCATTACAACATATCTGGAGATCATCACATTCAAAAGATGGTATTTCAGTTAAACTAGTACAGGGATGAGGCTTCAGACATGTGAGAAATGTTGGCTTGTGCTTCCCCTAGGTTTTGCTGGAGGTTGTGTTAGGATGCTGTATGCTGTTAGCTCTCACCCCTTAACTGAAAAGCCTAAGAGGATTGAGTCACTAACAGAAACTTCCTTTTGACAAAATGTTGAACCATCATTGAAGCCAAATACCTGTACGTGGGGAAACCCAATGTTTTTAACTACCTGACTAAAAATCTCTCCCCAGCTCCATTACTCAGCTTTTACTTTCTTGTCGGGATGCTGTTTCACTAGTTCTCCTGCCATAGAGGCTCCTTGGAGAAGGAAGCCCTGGGTTTCTAATGTCATAACCAGCAAGAAAATCAGTTGTCAAAACCTTTTGGTCCATCAAGGATCATGATGTAGGCCCCAAATCCTTTGGCAGCCAGGCTCCTTCAAACATAGCTGATTGTGTGCATCTCTGTTCTTTCCCCACTTCCCTTCCAGGTCTCTGCAGTGCCAACCGTGCTGGCCATGAAGAATGGAGACGTGGTAGACAAGTTTGTAGGGATAAAGGATGAGGATCAGCTGGAGGCGTTCCTCAAGAAACTCATTGGAGCCTGAGGAAGAGGGATGGCCAGTGAACATGCCCAGACCTCTAGAATTGTCCATGTCTTATGTTGTCTTATCTGGGGAGGGGTGAAGGGAAGATGAACTGCTTTGTAGAATCTGTGCCCCCTTTTTTCCTTGTGAGGCTTGGGTTGGGGGAAGGGGGTTGTAGCCCAGCCTCTCCTCTGGGGCAGCAGTATCCCTGAGCTGTGCTGAGGGATGAAGAGAAATGAGAATGGTCATCCTCAGAAAGTGCGGGGGGTGGGGAAGCAGCTGGAATAAGCCATCCAGTTCTGTTAGGGAAAAGCTGGCAGCAAGGGAAATGGGGCTGCTGCCAAATTAAAGGAGGGATGTTTATCATTTCATCTGTTCTATCCTGGCCCAGAGCAGGAGATGACTACTTCTCTGCGGGGTGTGAGACACCCACGTGGTCCAGGTGGATTTGTTAAAGTAAGAGGACTGCTCTGCCTTGTGTGTGAAACCTACATCCTTGTCCCTCCATCCCTATGTTGCTGGGATGGGTCTCAATGCTGTGCAGGTCCTTGGGCCCTTGCCATGTTCTCCCCTGCTGCTGTTTTATAAAGATAATGAAGAAAAATGTCTATGGATTTCCTTTTGTAGGTCTGTAATAAAGAGAACTTTATTAATCACTTCTGCCTGGTTCAGCA
>NW_005842175.1:1175992-1182784 GCF_000455745.1 Alligator sinensis
AGCAGAAAACCCCTTTCTGTAACCCTTCCTCACTCCCACAGCTACCCACATGCCCTGAGAGGGAACAGAAGGGGCTGTGGCAGATGCATCAGCAGAGCAGGGGAAGTGGTTTTGCTCCCCAAGTGCAGACAGCAGGAGTGGGGGTATGTAGATTTGGACTATGAGGGGGAGGGGGGGCCTTTGCAATGTGGAAACTTCATGATAAAACAAACAAGTGATCACCTTTGCATGGCTCCCAGCCCAGCTACTGTGACTCCAGGGTTGATCAGGTTCTATGCTGCTGGATTCACCTGGGAGCTGATCCCAACCTCTGCTTGAGGAGGAACCTTAGATCTTCCCCATAAAGAACCCAGCCTACTACTGCTCTTTCTCTCCTAAGCATTTTCCATGAAACTTCCTGTCTCCTACTTGAATCTGCTCATGCAAATGAGCCCTGCTGTAGGACCATCACTAAAGCCAGCAGGGATGAGATGCTTCAGATGGCCTTTATCTTTAGACTTTTTTAAACTAGCCTGACCTTTATGGCAGGGAAGCACACACCTATGCCTCTAGGTGTAACCCCTTCCCCCGTCACTCCTCACCCTTTGCTGCTTGTTCCCTATATCCACTTTGCAGCTAGCACCACCTCTCCTGACATGCTCATCACTGCTTCACACTGCACACATCTTGGAACAGCTGGAAAGTACCCTCTGAAAACAGGAAAACCAGGGTCAATGACTGACATTTTTATAGACGCTTGACCTCAGTTGAATTGCACAAGGCAGAAAATATTTAAATGTTTAAAATCCTTGTGAAAATGCTGTCTTAGTTTCTGTTTCTAGTCCCTCTTTCACCTTGCCTTGGCCTGAGCCCCTGGTTATGATGCAGGCAAAGCATTTCCCTAAACCCCTCCATTAATTCTATAACCAGCAGAAGTAGAGGAGAGATGATCACAGTCCATACTGCAGGCAGCTGCTGGGCTCCTGCCAGATCTTAGAAGTTGGATAACACTAGGTCTGGACAACTTTAAGTGGTGCTAGTGACTCAGTGTGGGGTTTCCTTCCTTCTGAGTCTGTAATGCCTTGCCATGGTACTGGTGAGTTGTGTTGCTGAAGATATTTTTGGATGCAATTTAAAACAGGGCTTTTGGCCACTTACGATTGCTAAAAATCCCCTAGCGTTTTTTGAAGGAGCAGAGGTTTTATTTCTGGTGTCCTGCTTACATTTCAGGTTGAGCATTTGTGTCCTACTTCCTCAAATTCCCCTTGAACTTTCAGCTCTTTCCTGTATAAACCCTTGTAGGTAAAAACCATTCTCCAGCATATGCAGGAAAAACCGGAGAGCAATGTCATGTGTTCCTACAATAGTTAATTTTCAGGCCTTGCTGTTGATGGAAAACAGGAAAAAACAGGCTTCAACAGCATGACTTGCATTGTGTGTTTAAGAGTCGGTACAAATCAACCATTTCATTATTTCCTTCCAAGGAAAAGGTCTTCAGGTTTGTGTGGCACCAGTATCAAAGCACACTGAGGAGCTGCTAGCACATTTTAAGTTGGATTTTGTGGAAGTTAAAGTTGCTTTTCTTGACATGACTGTTGGATACCCCTATATTTAATATACACAGAGAATTCCCTCCATAGGCATCACTCAGAAAGGGCAGTTCCAGCAGATGGGTGAGGGTAATGTTTTCCAAGCATTTATTTCCTTTTTAAGTTCCAAGATACCTTGATCAGGGCTTTGAATGGAATAGAGAAATACTAAAGCAAAAAGTGTAAAGGCAGGCAAAGCTGTTTTATATAGCAGGACCTTCTTAATCTCCTTTTCTTGTTTTTGCCGAGGGAGGTAGCTGCTGCTAATAACATCAGAGGCACACCTAACCCCTTTTTGGTGTCATCATTACATAGGCAGGTCTGCAAGGGAGTCTGGTTGAGGGCTTTATACAGCAGCTTGCATGGGCTCTGAAAGTAGTGGATTATTTTGAGAGGGTAAGGCAGCAGGCTGCTTTCTCTAGCTAAGTCATTGAAATGGTCTGTCTCCATTCTGGTAGGTGTGCTGTGTTTTTTAACTTCCTCTTTCAAACTGTATAGTGCTTTTGCTCTATTAAGCATTTTCTTTCCTTCACTGTCCCCCATTTCTCTGCTCCTGGAGGTAGCTGCCCTTCCATGTTGTACACCTGTGCTGTAGAAATTGGTTGACTTGCTGATAGTTTTGAATTTGCTTTGCTATCTCCTGTTTCCTGGAAATAAATGTTCCAAATATGCTGCTTTGCCCATTGCACTTGGGGCTGAATATTCAAGCTACTGGGTGTTCACCTTCACGATCACTCTTCTCTTAGGGGCTAAGATTCAAAGGCTAATTCAGTTTGGACAGACTCCTTAATGGGTTGGATCTAGTCCTAAACTAGCTTCTGTTTCTCCCACTCCTCAAATACTTTCCCCAGCAGATTGTGCCCTCCTGGGAGCTCTGTGGAAGGCTACAGAGCTAAGATTAAAAGGGGATATTTATCCCCTCTGCAGTCCTGCTGCCTACTAAAAACTCTGCACCTGATCAGAGAGGTGACTAGCTATGTTAACCATCTCTGTACTTGATGTTGCTAAAGTATAGCCCAAGCCTTCCTGTATGGCAGATAAACAACCATTAACCCCTGTGTTACAGACAGGGAAAATAGCTGTCAGTAATCCTGATTTGGGCAGGACCGCAAGGTTTTTCAGTAACAAATTCTCAGTAGCCTTTTATCTTCAAGCTACCTTAGCTCTTAAGTGTAGTTCTGGGGTTGCACCACTAGGAGATGATCTGAGTGCTTTTTATTCCTCACCTGATTCTCTGTCTCTGCTGCTCTGACTGCAAGCTCACAGGTGACCTGGAGCAGTTGCCTCTTGCTGCTCGGTGCAGCATCAGCAGTTGGGCTCTTTTGGGGTGGGGATGCTGTGGGATCCTAGGGTAGAAAAAAAAAAGATGGGTAGAATAGAGGTGCTAACAGGGAACCTCCCAAATCTGCTCAATATCCAGAAAAAACATGGGTGGTGTCTTGCAGTCTCTGCAGAGAGATGAGACTGACTTTCCCTCCCTGTCATGGAAACCAGGAGTACTGGGGAGACTGCCTCTATAGCCCTCTCTGCTGTATCATTCCCCTTAAGATGCTACAGAGTGGGACCCACCTGCTGTTCTCATCTAAAGATGCTTGACCAGGGGGTGATGGGTCTTTGGGCTGCTGCTTTCCACCAAAAGGGAGGATGGTATTGGGCTGTGGTGCTGCTACAGCTTCCCACGGCATCTAAATTCCTAGCTGGTGACTTGAACCACAAACTTGCTTCTGTCCCTGATCATTATCATTACTCATATTAAAAAAGCATGGCAGTACATCAGACTCTGTCTACAACCCTCTGAGCCTCTGCCTTCACAAAAAGGACTCCTGGAAATAAAAGTATCGGTAACTAGGGTCTCCAGGGCTCTCAGCTATTTCCATTAGATGGCAGAGGATGGAGCAGCAGCACCAGGTAGGAAAGTGGGGAAGTGACCCCAGCCTTGTCCTTGTGAAAAGATCTGTGTCTGGCCAGCATCTCTTCCGCAGAAGTCTCTGCTGCTTTCCTCAAATCAGAATCGGTTCCATCTTCCCCCACCCCAGACAAAATTTTTCATAGGAACTGCTTTATTTTTTTTAAATCAACTTTCTTGTCCAAAAGGCAAGAAACACTCCAGAGACTTCAGAGAAAGTGACCCCGGCCTTACTCTTCCTGTTTGTTTCACATCAACATAGATCCTCTGTTCTTGCTAGGCAGAGAGGAGAGAACACAACGGCTCTGTACACAGATGTCCCATAGATTTATGGTCCTCCTTAGGGACAGGAACTCTTCTTGGAGGCGTTTCTTCTCTATCCCCTGCTGCACAGCAAAGCAATGCTAATTTGCCCCTTAACCCTGGAGCCCAGGGCAGTGGCCACTGAGCCTCTGGCTCTTCTCTTCATCTGCTTTTACCCCAGGCTCAGGATGCTTTTCAGCACACAGGAGGGGCTCTGCAGGCCTGGATAGTGTGGCAGCTGAGATGGTAATGGAGAGCTCTGCTGCACATAAGCTCATGCTAGGACATGCCTCCCACTGTTCAGATAATGTTGTATTTTTAATCTGACATTTAAACAAACTGCCAAAGCCCATTCTGGTCACTAGGGACCTCTTTTTTTTTTTTGTTCTTGCTGCAGGTTTCATCTTTCAAAGTGTAGCTGGTTTCAAGTGATGCTAAAAAAGAAATAAGCAACGGCAACAGCTTTTTGTTAGTTGATAGTTGTGCAAAAGAGGCTGCTTTTTTTTTTCACCCTGGCATAACACAGATGTGACTGATTCTGGCTCAAAGTTTCCAAAGATCCTAACTACCAAGTACGGAACGTTTCAGGCTAAAAGATGAATGCTTTGGAAACTTATGACCTCATGCAGACAGGGGGCTATCATGCAAGCTATGTTGCCCCCTTAACTATTGCAGGTGTGATTTGTGAGGTGCTTTGGGTCCCTTTGAGATGAATGGGGCTAAAGAAATCAAGCATTTACTACCTAGGCAACTGGTTCTGCAGAAATGTGGTAACTTGAGCCTATGGGGAGAGCACTACCGGTTTATGCAAAGCAATGACAAACATGGGTGAAATTCTCTGCCAGAGGCTAGAAGTGACTTGGGATTCATGCAGAAAAGCCCCTCCTGCTTCTAGCAGAAACTTCCCTGAAAGATGAGACTATTGCAGAAGACATTGGCCTGAGTAACCACATCCTCCTTTCCAAGGGCCAGACACTGCTCCCTGGGGGAGGCTACAGATTAACCCACATGCAGCTTAGAAATTCCAGGAAAACGTGTGTCCTCTTTGTCCTTCAAGTCTCTGATTTGTAGGAAGCGGCTCAGGTGACTGGTTTAGCAGCTGCAGAGATGGGAGGGGTGGTGGCTTTGTGTTTATGATTCTACAGTCTTGCCAGTGGCAGGAAACAATCAAAGATGTCTGCTTAGTTCTTAGTAGGAGTTTCAGCTACAGGTCTCGGGCTGCAGATGGCTTTGCACCCTAGCTCTTATGCTCCACGCTGCTCAGACTACCGAAGCTTGCTTGCCAGTTTTGTGGTCTCCTCTGTCCCAGGGCCAGCAGGGGTTTGGGATGCTGCAGAGGCCAGGTCTGATCGCATGGCTGTGCAGAAGGCCTCTGGTCCATCCCCAGCTCAGCTCTTAGTAACTGGAGCAGGGAACACTGCACAGGGTGGATATGCAGTGGTGCTTCCCAGACTGGTTGCAGAATAGTGTTGACTGGTTCCTGGCCCAGAGGATGGAGACCCCCTGGAGACTCAGAAAGGGAGGTAAACTGATGGAGCTCCAGTACCATGAATGCTGAATCCCTTCCATGCTGATGAATGAAGTCTGCATTGGGTTCCAGGTGCATCTCCCATTACTAGCCTGGCTTTTACTTTTCTCACTGGTGGCCCCAGTGGAAGGCTCTGCCTGCTGCTTCAGGTTTGTGTCTAGCAGTGACAGTAATATAGTCAGCCCCAAAGTGTCCTCTTCCTCCTCTTACAGCAAGTGTGTGCGCACTAGAAAGTGGCTTAGCCAAAAACAAAATCACCCCTGTGCCCCTAGCAGTTTTCATTCCTGAACCTGTTTCTGTGCCCACCCTCCCTCTTCCTCTTCTCTGGCCTTTTTCTTTTTCTTCCTTTTTTCTTTTCCTTCCTTTGGGGAGGAGGCAGAGGGTTTACGCCAAGGACACATGCATAGGTCACATCCTCTCTAAGGAATTACCAGGCTTCCTGTAATAGAGGCAGTGCTGGAGTCTGCCTTCATTAATGTGCTCAGTTTCCTTCTGCTGGAATCCCAGTTCTCTCTGTACCTTCCAGCATGTGCATGATTGCATGGGTAGGCACTGGTAAGCATGTTGACCAGATCTGGGGTTGTGTGGCTGGCTCGGGCTGGATACACAGCAGGGCACAGGATGTTGTAACCTTCCCCGGCTGGAATTCAGCCTCCAGGGGCTGACTGCTCCATGCTCACCTTAGTCTGTGACCTCACTGGATTTTGCAAGCGAAAGCTGGGCCTAGCCACTGTTTGGTGAAAGATCTGCAAGGACAGCAAAGGTGCTGTAGGGGAATGTAGGTGATTCAGTCAGGGTGTCTCCCCCCTCCTGAGTCAGCCCTGATTTCAAGTATGCCAGCCTGGTATTAACAGTGTGTGCCGAGATGCAAGGGTGCTGTTTTGAGCAAACCACGTAACCGAGGCTGTGCCCCTTCAGGGTTGCTCCATCTCCCTTGGCCAGAGCACTTATCCAGCTTGGTGCCCCAGCTAACGTGGAGTGTGGTCACTTGTATCCAGCCTGCTTAAATGTAATAATAAGCAGAAAGGATGCTAGGGGCTTCCTGTTTTGTGGCATGGCTGTCCACAGTTAAATAGCTGCATCATTCCACCCCAGTGGTGGCTGCACCATGCTGATAAATGAAGCAATTCCCCTATGTGTGTTTCCACAGCTGCCAAAATATGTTGACATGGAGGCCAATGCAGAAATGTCAAACATAGTCTCTGAAGGGACAGGAAGGAGTGGGTGACAAACCTGCCTCTTGACAGTGCTGGCCTCGGATGGCATGCGCGAGAGAGGCTGCTTTTCCACCCTCGCTCCCCACCCAGCAGGGCTCCATTGCACAGTGAGTTTCCTTAGCTATTGCCAAAACCATGTTTTGGGGTGGGGTTTTTTCCCCCTTTCTTTCGTACCGATCCTGAGGCCAGGGGCGATTTCATATGTTAAGTGTGTGTATGGAGGGAGGAGTGAGGAATGAGTGTGGAGCCTGAAAGAGCTTTTCTTTCCCT
>NW_005842175.1:1182815-1201955 GCF_000455745.1 Alligator sinensis
AACTTCAACCCATTCTCCACAACAGGTGAGAGTGCTAAATGTTTTGCCCTTGCCAGTGCATGCAAGGCTTACCTAACATCCTCTTCCTCCCACCCCCATTCCTTTGAAGGAGGATAAGGCAGAGGAGTTGGGCTAAATATCTAGCAACCTGAGGAAGAATATTTTCCATTCAAAAGTTTCCATCCAAACTGCATAGTCGGGCCAATAAAATATATCACCCTAAGAAATCCTTGCCTTTCACTAAATATATCCATTCACTTAGGTTGTTCAGTTTGAGACCCATAGGCCCAAACATTGAAAACTGACCACTGATTGTTGTCCACGTGAAAGCACTGTGGCTCTGATTCCCAGAGGTGCTGCACATCTGCAACTCCCACCAAAGCAGTGGGTGGGTGCTCCACTCTCCTGAAAACAAATCTAAAGTGCTGAGGAAACCTGATGATGCATGCCTCCTGTAAATAAGCCAACCTAATGAGGTAGATTTAAAAACTGATTCAGCCTTTATTTGAGCCTTTGCCAGTTTAATTTATGAATCAGCTTGTACTAAATGGATAAGGCATTCACGAATCAGAATAACAGCAGCCACTTACGTGGATTGTACTGTCTTGGGCAACTCATTTTCTAAATTGGTTGGGGTTTTTTTAAACCACAATTCCTAGTCTGAATGCTAGCTGAGATCAGCTGCAGTTACCCCACAACAATGAAAATCAAGCCTGGGAAAAACATGTCTGAACCAGAAATGGTGTGTCCACACTTACAATAGCAGTAGTAGGGGAAAGCTCTGGGTATTTCTATCACTGTCACAAAAAGCTGCTCAGATTTGTGTTATAATTGCAAAATTGTCTTCTCCTTGCCTGGTGCTAGTTCAGACAGGTATGCCACTGCTGGAATAGTTATATAACTATCCTCAATTCATAAAAAAACTAAGGCCAGAGCTTTCAAGAGGGCTCGCCTCCCCCCAAAATGTGGCCAGCTGTTCAGAGATCAGCATGTTGAGAGCTGAGCTTCCTCCAATCTGGACCTTTTGTCCTTTTGGGCACCAAAATAAAGCTTCCTTAAGAGCACGATCCCAGTTGTGGATGCTGCTGAATCCTTAAAGATGACACTCTTGGGGCCAAAAGCTGGGTACCCAAATACAGTGCAGGCTTCTGAACGATTAAACCTAATTGTTGCAGGTTATCTCTTGCAGAGGCAGAACTCAAATTTGGGAGCCTTTAGCTTCCGGTCCCTGTCTGAATGTGTATTTAAACAACCCAAACTTGCAGTGGGAGGCTGGTCTCACCCAGGTGGTGGGAAACCAGAGGCCCTGTGATAGGGCTGTTCCTTTTTTTTAAGATAAATTTTCATATTCCAGGTCAAATTAGCCAAATCGGTTCCGAATCTTTTCAGTTGAGCGAAACTCAATCATTCAAGCACCATATGTGACACTACAACTGGCAAATATCCTCCACCCCAGACTCTTCAGCCTGGGGCTTCAGATACTCCCAGATCTATTGGCGGACATCGTATGTGATGGCCCAAGCCCAGCGACATGGGGTTCGGATGCCCATGAGTCTCCCTTGCCCTTACCCAAAGGCCACAGGAGCAAGCTAGGGAGGAGTCCCCCGTTTCCATAAGGTAGGTGTATAGCTGAGATCCTCCTGCTAGAACCTGGCCAGTGAGAAGCTAATTACAAGACTCGTAGGGCATCCCGTCCACAGTGCATTGGACAGGGGTGCATCCTCCACTGCACAATGCCATTTAAATCCATCTCGGTTCAGGTAACAGGCTAATGCAGCAAAACTACACTTGATCTTAGCCCACAGGCACTGACTGAAAGCACTGCGCATGAGTGAAGGAGTGTCCGGTTCCCTCTGCCCTCCTTTAAGATGGCGGTGCCCTCTCCTATTTAGGATTGGGAAGAGACACAGAAAGGCCCTCTTTGCTCACAGCCCACTAATTAGACAGGAATGTTATCTCCAGCACAGATGTGGACTCTGACCTTCTTTTAACCTCCATGTGGAAATCAAAACAGGCAACACTGTTTGTTTTAAAATACTAATAAAAGGCATTTGGGAGATGAGGGGAAGCTGGCTGTTCAAGCAGGGGGGTTGTAGGGGGAGCACACTGTTTCAGCCTCTGTTCCTGTGTGACTAGCAGAATAGGAAAGCATCAGGTCCCCATCCCTGCATCAGGAAGGAGCACCATAAGAGTGCTCTGAGAATAGCCTCTAAGGCTTGGCACCAAAGTGCTGGATGTGTGGTCCCTGAATTCCTCCCCCTCAAACTGTCATCCCAGTCCCGTCACCATCTGCAAGAGAGTCCTGTGATGGAGGTTTGTTGTACAAATACTTTGGGGACCTGCTATCCCACAGAAGTAGCCCATGTGGCTAACTGGGCCTGGGGCACTGAATGACACTGCTTTCCACCAGCAGCTGCAGATATGGTTGCTTTGAGATGTGGGAGTTTGAAGCTAGTCCCCAACCCCCGCATTGCAGATGGCTGAATGGGCCCTTGGTGTGAGCCATGCTGGCCTTGTTCCTTGTTTGGAGGTTGATCTGGCACCTGACTTCTTGTTTCTCCATCCCTCTATTCAGCTGCCCCAAATGGAGTGAAATGGTTCTGGGATCTGACTAAATGGCACTGCTTGTTTGCGCTAGGAACCACTGCCCATGGAGTGAGAGTGGGGATTTGCAACAGCAGAAAAACATCACTTGGTTTATTGCACTCATTTCTTGTACAAAAGCTTCCTGTTGGTTAGGAGGAACCCTTGTCCTGATGTGAATTGACCAGGAGCTGATCAGACCTCTCCTTTTGCTCCTCCCCACTTCCTTGCAGAAGGTTCCTTTCCTTGGCTTTCTCTTTGGGAACAGCTTCTAGCTTTTGCTTAGCTCTAAGATCCAGAAAACCATTAGATTTCAAGGCCCTCCACTCTCATGTCCCCCCTGCTAGATCTCGGACTCCCCATTGCTCCAACTCCAAATCTTCTGAGATCCTGTAGGTCTCTACCCTGCAGTTTCCTTGCCTCCTCTCCCTCCTGGAGACAAAGTCTATCTAGTTCTATACTATGTTCAGCACCGTGGCACTGCGCACTTCTCAGCCTTCCTAATTACCCACCTTGGAAACAGCTTTAAATTGTTGGCTTTCCAGGAAGTTTATTGGGACCAAGTTGAAGTAAGGGGCACCACTGTTGTGGTGCTATATCAAACAACCTTTAAGTTAACAACAGTAAAAATTAGGTCTTTGGAAAATGTTGTCATTGAAATCATGTTACCCAGTGAACCACCTGTGTTTCTTAATGGCCCAAGAGTCCTGGTTCACAAGCTATGACACATCACCCTCTAAGTGACACCATGCAGTGAAAGTCTGCTTATTTCCCCCTCCAGCTGTCATGCTGGTGAGCTTTGTCTCTCCAAGCTTCAAAGTTGCTGGAGCATAATTACAACAGACAGACAGCTGAGTAATTGAGAAGCTACCTGGCCAGATCTAAGCCTCAATGTAAACAGCTTTGCAGGCAACAAAAAGAAAGTGGATCTGTGCCTGTTCAGATGCAGAACAACCTGAGAAGATAGTGCACACAGACTTTAATGTACGCAACTACAGAGTCCATATGTACACACGTAGCATAAATAGGGGACAGATCCTTAGTTGATGTAGATCAGCCCAGCTCCATTGACTTCAATGAGATGGGGTGACCATGGGTGTCAACTGAAAGTCTGGGCCAACATTTACAGTATACCCAGGTGGACTTGTACAATATTGATATTAGGTTGGGTATTAGGAAAAATTTTCTCACTAGGAGGATGGTGAAGCACTGGAACAGATTACCTAGAGAGGTGGTAGAATCACCATCCTTGGAGGTTTTTAAGGCCTAGCTCAACAAAGCTCTGGCTGGGATGATCTAGTTGGGGTGGTCCTGCTTTGAGCAGGAGGTTGGACTAGATGACCTCCTGAGGTCCCTTCCAGCCCTCATTTTCGATGATTCTATGATATGGATATAAGTATAGTGTATGTGCCCATGCACAAACAAGACACATTTACAAAGACACTATCTGAAGGATTTAATTAATAGCATATCTTCCAGAAACACTATCAGATGCCTCTTAGCCTTGCAATGCAGCTCCATTCTTTTAGATTTAGATTTAGCTTGAAGCTAATCCAAATTATCTGCATTTCTATGGTGTACATCTGAGCGTCTGTTAAATGTACTGGGCTATATGATCAGAGTAAATCCTGGAAAGACATAGGGTTGAGGTAACTAGAAGAGAGATCTGTGACATCCCTTTCCCATCTGTAAAATGGGGATACCTACTTCATGGGGTGTTGAGGGTTGATGAGTTTTGTAAGGAGCTTTGAGATATTTGTACCAAATCAGTTGCCCTCCTAGGGATGTCCCCCTTTTCTGTGCCCTCTCAACCAGATTATCTCTGCACTAAACCTCTTTTCCCCCAGCTGTCCTTTGCATGCCCCATTCAGTACACTCCTTCTCCCAAAACAGTATGTTGTAGATGTTTGGTGTAATAGTATGTTATGCTGCAAGAGGCTAGTGTGCCACGGGATGTGATGGAGGGGCTGAGTTAAGGTCGCAGTGTGTAGTCTGTGCATAGAGCCGTCATAGTAGTGGTGTGGTGTGTGTCTGTGGGTGCAGGTATTACCGCTATTATTATTTCAAGCCTATTTTTCCTAAAGCCTTTCATCAGTTGATCTCCCCCTTTAAAAAAAAAGTTAGTATTATAATTTGCATGATACAGGTGGGGAAACTAAGGGACAGAGAGGGAAAATTACTTTCCTGAGGTTGTTTAATAGCTTGGTAACAGAGCTAGGAATGGAACCCAAGTCTCTAGAGTCCCAGCCCTGCATCCGCATTGTCTCCATGCAATGTGCGGTTTTGATGGGTTAACTTCTCATATCTTTACTTTTATGAAGTTATGACAGGAAGGGTGTGTTTAGCAACCCTGTCTGTTTCTCAACTACATTTTCTGTGTGTTGGTTTTTATTTGTAACCAGTTTCTAGCACAGTTCTGCTGGCCAGTGTGGACAGGGTCAAGGTGTGTTGGAACTAGGCTCCACCCTGGTGGCTGTAGGTACAGTGATGAATGAATCAGGTAGCCTGAGTGGGTGAGTGCACATGCACACGTATACAGGCTGTCAGCTGCTGGCCCTTCGCATAGTGGCTGGTGCGTAACAAAGTTTTACGGCTAATTGTTAACCCACTATCGCAACCAGATGAAAATGAGATTTGGTGGGGCTTTCCAACTGACTTCCCCAGATACCTGCCAGGTTACAAATGAACTCATTTTGCTGCATCATGGCTATAGCTTGCAGGGGCGGTGGAGTGAAGAGGAGCACGTGGATTTATTTTTTTGTCATTTGGAGGCTTGAGCAGCTGGATTTAGTCAGGATTCCCAGGGCTTTTCCCAAGAAAGAGGTCAGAGGGTTTCTCAGGCAGATAGTATGAGAGCATGTTAGAGCCCCTTGAGGCTCCTCCCCTGCTGAGCTCTCAGCAAAACTGTGTAGCCTTATATAGGCACAAGATATCACGGAGCACCATAAATAGCTGTGTTGTCATTACCTGCCTGCCTGCTGCCTTCCTGAGTATGTGTAGGGCACCTTTCCAAATCAGGTCCTCTTGTCTTAAGTTACCCCTTCTCCCTACCCAGGCTCAATGAACATTTCCCCCTAGAAGCACGCCCCCATGCACGCAAGCAGCACCAAATCAGAACATGCTTCAGATGCAAGAGGCAGGCTAACTGAGAATTGGACCCACTCTCTCTCTCAAGCTTCTGCTTTTGTTTTCTCTCAGCAGCTATACCTATTGCTGTTTCCCTCCACTTGCAAGGTTGCACTTTTTGTTCTTTAAGTGAGCAGTTTCCTTAGGCAGGAAAAGAAAGGAAAAAGGCACACGAAGGGCAAAATGGAACAGCAGAGCAGGGAAAAAGTCACTCAGTCCTAGAGAGGAATGTGGGCTCCCCAGTGGCATGTCACTGTTTCTAAGAAGTAACATATGCCCATCAGGGTAGGGAAGGAAACCTCCTCTATGCAAGGAGAATGACAAGCTGGCTTATATTAGAAAGGCAGGATGGTCCAAGGGGCAGCACATTCGAGTAGGCTAAGATTTGGATAGGAGTTGGGATGCCTCATGTATCAGCAGCACTTCAGTCTATTTTTTCAGGATTGTCTTTATGCATCAATTCACTGTTCATTCATCTCATAGCAAATCTTTCCAGGACTCTTTAGTCTTCCCTGAAACCTAAGGCCCTCCCTTCCTTCCTCCCTGGCTCCAAGCCTCACCTTCTTTGACTCTTCTTCTTTATCCCCCTCTCCAAGCTGGTTCCATTCCACAGGAGGTCTGGCTTCAGTGCTGTCTTGTGACCCTGGCTGGCCCGACTCATCTGATGAAGTGAGCTTGGGCTTACAAAAGCTTATGCATCTCTGATTTAGTTTATAAGGTATATCTCTACCCGGCCTCCTGCCTGAGCAGACTCGGCCAGTCAGAGCCTTGAGACAGGGCAATGGGCTGCATGACTGCTCAGCGTCACACCTGACTTGTCCTCCCTGTCCATCCTACCTGCTCCTGGTGTGAGCTAGGCCAAGTTGTTTCGCAGCTCTATGCCTCCATTTCCCCTCCTAGTTTTGTGATTCATAGATTTCATAGACATTAGGGCTGGAAGGGACTTTGGAAGATCATCGAGTCCAGCCCCCTGCCCGAAGGGCAGGAAGTCAGCTGGGGTCATAGGATCCCAGCAAGATAAGCATCCAATTTACCCTTGAAGGTGTTTAATGTATGTGCTTGAACCACCTCTGATGGCAGGCTGTTCCAGACCCTGGGGGCTTGGATGGCCGTGTCTATTTAGACCAGTGCTTCTCAACCTTTGTAGACTTGAGGCATTCCTTATTAGAGAAAGCCCCCCCTTGGGAAAATGCCAACTCCTAGGTGTCATTCTTTTTTTTTTTTTTTACTATAGATAAAATAACAGAATAATTGTTCTGTTGCAAAGAACTTAGGAAGACCCCCAAAAGGTCAGTATGTTTTTGATGCTACGGATTCCTGTTTGAAATCTCTGGGTCATCTTGTGAGTGCTGCAGCACCCTGGTTGAGAATCACTGCTTTAGACTGGAAGCATTGGGTGCGGGAGGAGCTGTCCCACTCTGTTTGTACAATGGAGTCTCTTGCATGATGGACCCCCACTCTTGGCTGGAGGGTTTCTAGCTGCTACTGCAGTAGTAGTGGTAATGGGGCTATAAATGGAGCAAACCATCCTGCTCTCTCATAAGATTGTGCTCCTGCATGTGATAAGAATTACCTCTTGTGAGGGAGCAGGCCGGTTTTTGCTTTTCCTTGCCAACCATGTTTTATACATGCCATGAACCTAGAGCAGCAGTAGGGATAGAGGAGCTCAGGTGATGGGTGCTTTCAGACCAGGGTTTGAATTATGGGGGAGCGCAGGGGGGGGCTCTCCATAAGAGACGAAAGCCCCTGGTAAGATTTGAAAATCATAACCTGGGGTTCTCCAATTTTATTAAGGCATTGTGATGGGCAGCCCAATTATTTTGTGCAGACTCCCCCCCCTTTTCCCCTCCAAGAGTTAAAGTGTAATTCAAACCCTTCCTCAGACCTGGAGGAATGGAAAGGCTGCTGATGGGAGATGCCTCTACATAACACCTACACCATCTGTGAAGAGCAAAACGTATGTTTTTCTTCAGGAGACAGCACACACGTGGAAGAGAGCAGGTATTCTTGGGAGTGCTGATGTTGTGCATGAGGGGTTTGTCCCTCCATTCAAGATTCTCCTACAGCCCAGGGTCACCAGACCCTGGTCTTTCAAAAGCACCCAGAAGAGGACCAATTGGGTTGCAGATTTTGTATGCACATACTCACACATATGTGCATGCACACACATGTGTACACACGCACATGGAGTCATTCCCTGACTTCTGGGCAGCTGCTTGGTAATGAAAGGAACTTTTCCAAAGTGCCTGCTACTTATGGGGGGGTCAAAAAACTCTGAGGTGGGCACGTAGCATGTACTCGTCCTGCTTTGGGCACCCCCAGTGGGAGGCTTTTGAGAGCACATCCCCAGAAGAGTGAGGAAGCAGGGTGTAGTATGCCACGTCCTCTTCCCAACTGAAACTGAATCACGGAGGCCCTCCCTTGTTACTCTGGGTCAAAGTGCATGAGTCTACCATTCCCCACACCCCAGAGAGCACGATTAGGCACCATGGAGGAGCCGATGGCAATCCAGGGCTTAGGCTGCTTCTACATCAGGGCTTTGGGTGCTTTCATCAGGTTTCTGGGGTGCAAGTTGTGGCCGTGTTGGTCTAAGGACATAGGCAGACAAGGTTCTTTGGGTAAATCCAATATCTTTTATTAGGCCAGCTCAAATAGTTGGAAAAATTCTCCTTTGCAAGCTAGTTGGAAAATTTCTCCTTTGCAAGCTTTTGGGTACAAATACCCTTTGTCAGGCTGAGGTTTCCAGAACACTGGAGTTGCTGCAACAGTGCTGCGTTCAGGTGAGGGGAAGAAGGATTCCCTTTGAGGCCCCAGGCACTGCTGGGAGCCTGGGTTCCTCACCCAGAGGGAGGCGGGTGTATTGTGTGTGTGCCTGGCACTCCTCTAGTTGGAGGACTTGGTGCCAAGCAGTGAGGTCATTCCAGTAGGATTAAGTGTTAGTTCAGCGTGCAGGGGAAGGGCGCAGAGGCCTCTCCCTTCCCGGCTGGAGTTCCTCTGTGCTACCTTGCCTGAAGGCATGCTGAGCAGCCAGTCAGGGCACTGGGGAGATTAAAGGACTGCTTTCAAAGCCCAGCAGGGGCCTTTGTGGCAATGCTGTGCCTTACAAGCCCAACTAATGGAGAGGGGCAAGAAGAGCTACAGCTCTATTACGCTTATCTCTCTCCTCCCAAGGGGCTGCAGCCAGAGTCTAGTCCAAGGAGCAAATCTGGATTCTAAAGGAGATTTTTAAATGACTCTCTTAGCCTCTAAGGTGCCACCCTGCCCTGCTTTCTGTCTAGAGAAATTGTGTGTGTGTATACATATATACATATACATATATACATATACATAGACAGACAAGGTTCTTTGGATTCACTCAAAGAACCTTGTCTGCCTATGTCCTTAGACCAAAACGGCTACAACCTACACCCCTGTTGCATATACATATACACATATACACACAAGTTGGTTTTTTTGCTTTAGAAATTCAGGTCTTATCTACCTTGGAAGACTCGGGCAACTGGATAACTAATAAAATCATGAGGAGAGAGTGAAAGTAAACCTACTGAGAGGGAAAGGTTACTGTACAAAATTCTGTGAGGTTTAGAGCATTTTTTTTTAACTCCTATACCTAATTAACATGCCACAAGGAAGTCTTTGTTAAAGGTTCCTCCCCCTGCCCTTCCAATTAAGGTATAAGAGAGCTCACCATGAACTTCCTCAGAGGCAGCCAGGAGGTCCTCCAGCAAAATCAGACCTGACTTGACATTCCTAGGAGAAAAAAAGAAGCAGGCGTCTCCCACTCTCACACACCTCAACTCTGCCCCTCCAGGGGATGCAGATCTCTTTCAGACCTTACTTGTGGGTCCTTATTAGGCACAAAGGAGCACAAACCCTTGCGGGTCCCCTTTAACAATTGTACTCTTCCCTGATACATAGGAACCCACAGGAGGGGAAAAAAAACTGGGGTTGGTTCTCTTGGTTGCGGTATTTAGAAGAATCTTTTGCAGGGATGCTGAATCATTGAGTAGGCATCATGCTGTCATCTTTCTGTGTCTCCCTCCCCTCCCACATGTAAGGGATGGTTTATGGAAATTTGGAAGAATGCAGTAAGATAAAAGGTCTTTATATAGACATGTTCATTTACAGAGTCAACCAGACACAGACCTTTTGTGTTTTCATATAACTAAACATGAGCCTATAGACAGGTATTTAGCGTTCATAGTTAAACTGCAGTTGAAGGACAATGGAAGGGTAGAATAAAGAGTGGTTTTAGGATGTTTTCATTTATTTTATGTACAGACAGAAAATGGAGAAAGTAGACAAGATTTACTTGCTTAATTTTATTGATCCACTGGGTGGAGAGGAGACAGCAGGCTTTTCATGTAATATTTTGGATCTACACAACACTTTTGATCTAACTTGAAAAAATGTATTCCCCCACCCCCAATCCTTTCTTCAAAACCAGAGTAAAAAGTAAGATCCTTGATCCAGGAGGAAATCCTTTCACTTCAGTGTGACGTTCACTGCTACTTCACATTGGGAGATGCAGTCAAGGATCTTTTCTGGTTTCTTGTGGCATCTGTTCTGCAGTCTAGGTTTATATCTAACACTTTTGTATTTCCTTTTATCTGAGAAATACATGTGGAACAAATGCCAGCCTGAGGCTTGGCCAGCCCACGGACCTGGAGATGCATCACTGATAATGTGTGCTTGTCAAAACACTTGGGAAGTGCTACGAGTTGTTTTGTTTTTATTTTAGGCCTATTTTAGGACACACAACCTATGGGAGCTCTGATAAATGACATGAAAGGTCATGTGGGTTAAAACAAGCTTCTGTTAGCACCTCTGCTGAAAGGCAACCTCCTTCTGCAATGCACCTCAGTGCATCTCAGTAATATCATTCTGCCTCCTAAGGTGAAAACTCTTCTGTGAATCCCCAAAGCCTGCTTTTGACTCTCTCTGTACCTCACACAGAGACAACACCTCTGCCTCCCACGGCAATAAGTGTCAGTTCAGTCATCTCTTCTCCCCACTGCTTTTGCACGTCTGATCCAAACTGAGAGCAAGTCAGGGCAGTACACACATTAAAGAGAATGAGGAACGGTTCTTTCCTCTGCTCACACTGGCCATATGTCTTGGAAGGAAAGGAACAGGCTGGCACGGCAATACAGAACAGGCCAAGCTGACAGTGGGAGGCAGGAGAAGCTAGAAGTCTGGTGGGAGATGAGAGAAGGCTGGCTAGGAAGCAGGAGCAAACTCGCAAGTGTGGGAGGGAATCTTGGCAAAGAGGCAGGTGGGATACTTGAACAAAGCATGCAGTGACTGCAGATGCACAAAGCTTGCAATGTCACACCAAGAAGGGACGGGGGTGTTCAGAAGACCTGCAGCATCTGCAGTTAAACCATCATATGCACAAAGGAGATAGCATCCTCCTGTCAGAGAAATGTGGCTTATCCTGCAGGCAGTGGTGAATATTGCTGGGGCAGTGAGCGGTCTCTTTCCACACATTCTACTGGGAATAGCATGAATGGCATCCCTGCTTTGGTCCCAAACCCAGAAAGAATGGATGAGTTTGGGTTGCTGGCAGGCAGGGGCAGTTTTTTTCATTGTGAGTAACTATACACTAGTCAGGTTGTGATCTCCAGCAGTTTCCAGGATGAGGTTTTTAGATGACTCCTACAATGTTGGAAAAAGACCTTGCTCTCTGCTCCTTTGGGACATGGAACATTTAAGCTAGTCTCATTTTGTCCTCAGCCAATAGAGTGGAATGGGAATGAGAGAGTCACTTAATTTGAGTAAATATTTGGCCTTAATGACTGCAGTAGGTTAGGCACAAGACAAACAAAATAAAGTGGGAGGGCAGTATCAACACCAGACCGTAGGGCAACCTCTGAAAAGAGATACCACTCTTAATCATCAGAGGCACTCTCTTTCTGCTGTTTGAACCATGGAGTCTACTTTCTTCCTTTTCCCACTGGTTGAACCTTATAGGAAGAAAGAAAATGTCAAAAGAGCCAATGTCCAATTGGATTCCTTACTTAGCCTTTCATTTAGCAGCCTACTGAAAATTACTTGGTGAGGCCGCAGCTGGAGTACTGCATCCAGTTTTGGGCTCCACAATTCAAAAAGGATGTGGAGAAGCTTGAGAGAGTCCAGAGAAGAGCCACGCGCATGATCAGAGGTCAGGGAAGCAGACCCTACGATGACAGGCTGAGAGCCCTGGGGCTCTTTAGCCTGGAAAAGCGCAGGCTTAGGGGTGATCTGATGGCCACCTATAAGTTTATCAGGGGTGACCACCAGTATCTGGGGGAACGTTTGTTCACCAGAGCACCCCAAGGGATGACGACTAGGTCGAACGGTCATAAACTACTATAAGACCGTTTCAGGCTGAACATAAGGAAGAATTTCTTTACTGTCCGAGCCCCCAAGGTCTGAAACAGCCTGCCACCGGAGGTGGTTCAAGCGCCTTCATTGAACACCTTCAAGAGCAAACTGGATGCTTATCTTGCGGGGCTCCTATGACCCCAGCTGACTTCCTGCCCTTTGGGCAGGGGGCTGGACTCGATGATCTTCCGAGGTCCCTTCCAGCCCTAATGTCTATGAAATCTATGACTGAGCTTTTAAAACACCAAAACAATGTACAAAATAGTTAAACACCACTCCTGCTGTCTTCTTGGACTAGAAAGAACTCAGTGATCTCTTCCAACTGGTATAATTCCTCAGTCTGTTACTGCATTCATTGGATTGCATTTTATCATAACCAAGGCTCAACCTGCGTCTCCAACAAGGAAGGCAGTAGTTCCGCTAATGGAAACTTCTGACCAGGGAAAGGAAAGCAAGGTTTAGGTAGACTTAACAATCATGCTAGTGTCACTTTTTTTCTTCTCCCCATCAAGATCCTGTCTTGGGCCTAGCAAGGTTTTTTTGCCACTCCAGTATTACAAGTGTGGTGATTACTTGGGGGGGGGGTGCAGATTATGGGAAGGGGGTAAAGGTAAAGGGGTGAAAGGACTGGGGTATATTATTCTGCTCCTCTCAGCTGTATGCCTCGGCTGAGTATGAAGAATGCCCTCAAGCCCTTCTGAACTCAGGAATCTGAAGCATTTCTTATCCCCATCAAGAAGGGGGAGGAGGGAGAGAGGGTGTTTGAAATGCTAATAAAGAACCTAAAGCAACTGCTAAGCTACAAAACTGAGAGAATTGTGTGGAGATGAGGATGGGAGCCACAAGGTTCAGATAAATATTTTTCACTGGGCCATTTGCTGTTAAGATTAAAAAATAAAAAAGAAGCGCAATAGATTTTGCTTGGAGTGCAGGTTGCTCTTTCCTTAAAAGAGCAGTTCTCTTGTCTATAGGCCAAAGGATGTGTTCTAGGGATGTTTTGGGTGCGCAAAACAAAGACAGATACCTCAGGGCCCAGATCTAGTCTTTCAGTCACAGTCACTATCATTGCTAGCATGTTTCCTTAAACAGCATGGGATGGCAAGTTTGCACTTAGCCATGCCAGGTAGAAATTGAAAACCAGGTAGAAACTGATGAGCCGGAAGAAAAACGGGGCAAGAGGAGCTGGGAAAGTGTTGTGGGGTTGAGGGAGGGGGTCACAAACTGCTGTAAAACAAAGCATTGATTCCCATTGCTTTTGCAGTTAGAGATTACAATGATGGATATATTCAAAACCTATATGGCAGATGAGATTGTGACAGTGCCCTTAGACATTCTTGCTAGCATTTTGGACCAGTGATTTCCACAACTGCACGTTATGCAGCCATAATCTCATCACAGAGTTGAGGGTATCATAAATGCCAAGAACAGAGTTCATGTTGCCAGACAGACCAGTCCTCTGCTTGAAGTGAAAATGTAGCCTTCCTCAAGATGCTTTCTTTTTTTTCCTTAAGAAAACAATTCCATGTTTTGTCAGGGTACTTGGTCCTCCAAAGTAGCAGTTTTTACAATGTAAGTACTTGTATCATTCTGCTAAGGAGCGTTATGGTGCTCCTGGCACTTCAGACAAGCTGGGTAAGAACAGAGCTTTTAGTCCGAGGGATCCCTTCAATTCCATCCCTTGGACTAAAAGAAGAGATGTTAGATGCCTTTTTTTTTCCTCCTGCAGATCGTCACCAAGTTGTTGAGATAGGTAGCACCCAGTGCCCTTCTGTCCTTTGTTAAAGCAGAAGCTGAAAGCACAGTGATGGTATAGGAGTTGAGAACAGAGCGAGTGGACAGCAGCATGTTTGATAGTGGTTTTGTTTTTTTCTATGTATATACTGTGTATATCATAGACTGGCTTGGGGTAGGTTTCTTTTTACAGTAAATATTCCTGATTCAAGCAATAACATACTAGGTATATTCCCATCAGCCCCAGGAGAGTGACACCAAGGCAAGCTATAACTTTCAAATAACATAGACTATTTCTGACCTCCCTCTCCAGATTCAAGTGACAAGAAGTCAAGCCTGCGGCACCTACAGCTCTAAACTCTCAACTATGAAAATAGCACTGACCTATTTTTAATTTCCCTGGCTTTTAATGTTGTAGTTCTCCTTGCCCAATTATGACGATGTTTGGATTGTAATCACTTTTTGAAATGTTGTGTCTTGGGCCAATCGGCCAGATCGGTCCCAAATTCTATCGACTGTGCACAGCTCAATCATTCAAGTCTGTGTGGTGCTACTACCAGCAAGTATCCTACCTCCAGAACTCCTCAGTCTGGGGCTTCAGATACTCCCAAATCCATGGCAGGCATCCTATGTGCCAAGCCCAGAGGCCTTGGAGTTCTGATGACCCCTATTCTTGCTTGCCCCTAGCCCAAAGGCTGAAGGAGAAAGCTAGAGGGAAAGTCTGAGAGCAATCACGGGTTGTAATCTTGTTTCTGCAGAGGGGTAGAAAGGTATGTGTACACAAGGGAAAGGGGAGTTATGTGCTTCTAACAGTGGTGGCTACTTCACAATTAGTCTTGGTACCAAATAGCTATTATTCGGAGGGAGAGAGTAAATGCAGACATACATCATGCATATTGTTTCATTCTCCCATGTGTCTCCTCGTAATGCTGTCATCTTTTGGCATGATTTATGAACTTAAACTCTACCCCATCTTAACAGTTACCAGCACTTATATATTTATAAATTCTCTTTATGAATTAGAGCTAGGAGAGAGCTGCATTCTTAGAAGTTCAGTGCAACTCTTCCATGTTTCCAGCTCCAGTCCTTTGTTCAGCCCATTTCAGAAACAGAGTTAAGGTTTCTTACTACTACTGTGTTGTGACAGTCAGCAGATCTTTTGCACATGTGGTTTCTGAACAGTCGCTGTGTGGTTAGTTTGGCAATATACCTTCCCCTGTGAGGTAAACATCTTGCAACCTTCCTCTTTTCATTCTATAATTTCTTTGCTAGAAATACAAATGTATTTTGCAAAATGTACAGCAAAAATCCCATTTGCAAAGTACTAGGAAAGAAGTTTTATGATTTCAAATAATTGTAGTTGCTGGAGACAGGCTTGGAAATTAAATCCTTCTGCTTCTTCCCAGGGGTCTTAAAACATGTTCAACAGAAATTGAGTTAATTCGGCATATGGAGGCTTGGGGAGGAAGATATGTTTAACTTATCTGAGCCAGCAAATTACATGCCTGGCCCTGCACATTAAATCAATCAAGATATCTTGCCTACTACAATATATGTACAGAGCATGCTTGATCTGATTCATTATATATACTAGTGATTTTTCAACTAGGATGCCACAGCAACTTGGGGTGCCTAAAGATCTTTTCAAGGATATTGCAGGGTGCCATGCAATGTTAGCGATATTTGGTTTACAAATATGATTCACACAATAAATCCAGGGATTTCACATAGAAATTCATAGTTGTGGTTTTTCTGCGTTCTTTGCAACAGAAAACTGCTCTATTATTTTTCTGTAGTAAAAAAAAAAAGAAGTGAAAACTAAAAGCTGGCATCTTCCAAGGGGTGCCTCGAGTCTAAAAAGATTGAAAATCTCTGATATATGAGTACTGACTGATCCAGAGCACAGTCATAGACTTCCACAGTTCCAGTGGAACTGCTTGGTAACTGCATAGAACACTTTTCCAGAACACTGCATCTCTAGAGCCAGACCTGTCAGCAAGTAAATGTAAATCAAAATTAATCTTGCCCGAGTGTAACTTTTTTTTCTCTGAGTTGGCACTTCATTTTGGATGAAGGTGGAAGGGTATTTCTATTTTCTCTGCAAAGCAATACTCCAATAGAATAAGAAGTAAGCCTATAATGTCTCCTGACAGTTCATAGTATGGAAGATTAGATTATATTCACTATATTAGGCAGGAAATCTTGTATATATGATATGACTGCATTTCAAAATGTACAGCATGCACTTTGCGAGACCTGGATATGGACATGGGTGGGAGGAGATTGCTTTTTGGCAATCATCCCGGTGCAGGTGTCTTAGAAGCCAAGTAATTGGACAGGAAATGTTATAAAATTCTGGATGCTCATCTGAAGGGAAGTTTTCCTGGAGAATTCCACAATCATGGATGGTGACTATCTGGAGAAAAGGGTGCTTTTGGGTGCCAGCTAATGGAAGAGGTAATGACTTGGAGTGCAAATAAAGACAAGTGCAAATTCATTGTTTCAAATGGGGCATATATACTGTGTCCAGCACGTACAAGGTGACTGGAATTGGTTGGAGGGATTGAATAGAAATTTTATGATCTTTTGAAACAGGGCCTCAGGGAAACAATTTGATCATACCCACTTTCTTAGGTATGCCTCCTCCATCCTGGGAATTATTTTCTGGTCCAAACCAAGAAAAGCCTCTGTACAGTAGTACAACAATCAGAAATCTAACCGGCTTTCATCATAGGGTGCTATCAATCAGCCAAGCAAAGAAAATAACCATTTAAAATTTAAATAGTTTCTTTTAGCTCACACATAGAAACATTTAGTTTTAGAGACCAGTTAAGAATAGAGGAGACATTTTTCCAGGAGGGAAGAGAGCACAATTACAGCAATTATGGTTTCTAGTTGAGTTCTGATACTTCCCCACTGAAGTCAATGAAGAGATTTTGTTTCATTTAATGGGAAGAGAATCAAGTTCTCAGATTCCTAAATAAAAATTACCTAAGAAAAATAATGACATAACCTGATTCCTAGGAAGTGCAGATCAGCACATGAAAATATAAGATTGGTAGAAGACTTTGAGGGATGCTGTTAGTAGCATTATCCAGTCCCTAAAGCACTACCTTTTGTCATCCTTTAATTTCTTACTGTTTGATAATAGTAACAACACACCTCTGCTGACTACATGGCTACCATTGTGAATAACTTTGTCTATCTTCTCCAGTTCTCTAAAATCTGCTACTTTCCAACTCTGCAAAAACTTTGTTTTAATCTTGATTAACTACTTCTCTCTCTCTAATCTCTATTTGCTCAGTCAAGATGGAGGCAGTCTATTTGAGAAGAAGCCGTCCTGCATCTGTAACCTTTCTCCTTCTTGAAACATCACTGCCATTGGTTATGCAGATGTGCCTGGTTCTTTCTTGTCATGATTCCACTCCAACCTCCTTGGCAATTCTTTATCTCTGGAAGTAACCATTTTTCCACATCAAGATATGTCCTGTATGGAGCACTTCCCCTCTTCTCTCCCTTCCTCCCCCCCCAATTTTATTTCTCAGCACTCTTAGAATTACTATCTACATTCTTTTCATTCATCTCTATCTTTTACAATACCAGTAATATACCCCTGATACTAAGCGGTGCATATCTGTCACTGCCTTTCAGGACTTCTCTCGCACCACCCTTCATGTCTTGACCGTGTAAACTTGCAGCTTGGTTTACAAATTCCTCCAAAGCAATCTTTCTGAGATGGAAGTTGGGCAAGAGATGCTTGCTCAAATGTATCTTCTTCATCTCTCTTAATTCCTTTTTCAGTTGAAGACTTTCTTCTTTGTCTCTTCTGTTGGTACCTTTGACATTGCCTCCAGCTCTGGACTCTTTTCGTTGTCTGTTCCTACAAATCTGCCGACTTAACATTTGAGTTTCTTACTAAGTGAAAGGGACCTCTTTATTTTTGCATCTGTTATGTCACGTCACACGTGCCAGACACTTACACATTATACTAACCCGAAAAATTAAATCTTAAGTACCTAGGCTTCTGTAGTACCCTCTTCAGGAATGCTTCACCATCCTTTCTTGGTTCTCATCTTAGTTACCATATCACGTTTCCTCCCCTCTCTCCCATATCCCAGCCTTCCAAGCACAGGCAAGTCAAGATGGTTGTTGCTTGTGTTTTGTGCACGGACACAGGAGATGCTGACTGCTTCGTTTCACTTTCATCCATCTACATGCCTGGTGTCTTGTGTTTGCTGCCTTTGCCGTTTTCAAACATTGTTGCTTCGGAAAAGAAAGTTGCAAAGCCAAGAAAACATGCCCTTTCCTGCTCGTTCATTGTGCAGAAAGATGGCTCTTGTGAGACATATCAGGTGCTGCTTTCCCTCCCTTTTTTTGGATGCATGATTTGGCAAGCTCCACACAGGACTGGGAATGGACCCCAGTGCTGCAAAATGCATGGGAGGCTGCAAACGTGGACAAATTGGAGAGAGGCCAATGGAGGGCAACAAAAATGGTGAGTGGCTTGGGGGACATGAGTTATGAGGCAAGACTGAGGGAACTGGATTTATTTAAGTCTAGAGAAGAGAAGACTGAGAGAGGACTTAATAACAGCCTTCAACTACCTGAAGCGGGGTTCAATGTTTTCAGTGGTGGCAGGTGACAGACCAAGGAGCAATGGTCTCAAGTTGCAGCAAAGGAAATTTAGGTTAGAAATTGGGAAGAATTTTATCACTAGGAGGGAAGTAAAACCCCCGTTAACCAGAGAGGTGGTAGATTCTCTCCATCCTTGGAGGTTTTCAAGACCCAGCTAGACAAAGCCTTGGCTGGGATGATCTAGTTGGGGCTGGTCCTGCTTGGAGCAGGGGGTTGGACTAGATGCCCCCAGAGGTCCCTGCTAACCCTCATTGTCTATGACCATGAAACCTCCCAGCTGAGATGGACAGAGCTGGTGAATTAGATGCTGCCTAACCAAGGCTTGTGGACAGAGGTGATATCTTTTATTAGACCAACAAGATTTTTGCAAAAAAAAATCTTTAATTGCAAGCTTTCGGGCACAAACACCCTTCATCAAGCATGGGAGGAAAGAGTTGGAGAAAAGATCCTAAAAGTTCTCCTGGGTAGAAATGAAAGTTCGTATTTCATAGGGCTCGGGGTGCTTGCAAGGCACTGGGCGTGGGGCTGCCCAAGGCGAAGCGCTAGGGCAGGAGCCTGCACCCTGGCCTGCCCCTGGGGCTGAAGGAGGAGCCCCCGCGCAGCGCAGGGCACTGTGCCAGACTAGGGCCCGCGCGGGGCATTGTGGGGCAGGGCGCACTTGCTACCTCTTCCCCCAGCGCGAAGAAGCGGCTTCCCCCC
>NW_005842175.1:1202070-1202680 GCF_000455745.1 Alligator sinensis
GCCTTGCAGTGCCGGTGCGCGCGAGGCAGGCAGGCAGGCAGGCGGGCGCTGGGAGTCTGTGCGAGGCGCCGGCACTGAGAACAAGTCCCTCCCTGGCCAGAAGCAGCCGCCGCTGCGGCTTTCCCCTGCCGATCGCCGGACTCAGGTGACCCCCCGGGGCGGGGCGGGGCGGCGCGGGCGGGCCCCGGAAACACGCGAACCCTTTTATTGATTTTTATGGTTGGCGCCAACAGTGCCGGGCTGTGGTTGAGGCGGGCGGGCGCCCTTTGATTTTCCCCAGGGCCACGCTGGTGCTACCTGGTGCCCTCTGCCCTCCTCTGTGTGCAGGGCCCAGAGCAGGCTTCCTTGGGGGTGCATCCCTAGGCGCTGTGATCCCTCCTTGTGATCTCCTTTTTTTTTCCACTTGAAGTGCATCCAGGGGCTGCTCCTCCTTGTGTCCTCCATAGCCAAGCAGGCTGCAGCTGGGCTGGGCTCCCAGGACCAGGGGAGGAGGGAGAGGGCAGCTGCCCATGTGATGGAGCCCCCTTGCTTTGAAGGCGTCCAGCTATTGGTGCAAAGGAGCTGCTGGTCCCTTCCCCCTGCCCCAGCCTTGCCTGTTGCCCATCTTCTT
>NW_005842175.1:1202690-1209629 GCF_000455745.1 Alligator sinensis
GGGGGGGGGGTTAAGGGGGAGAGAGGGTGAAAAAAAGGCCCGTTTGGCAGCTGTCAGGGTTCCAGCCTGAGTCACAGGCCAACAATTCTGCAGCAGACATTGCTATGGGCTTGGCTTCCGCCCTCAGATCTTGACTTCCTCATTCGGTTTGTTCTGTATAGTCGAGCCAGGAAAGAGGGAGAGCGAGCGGGGAGGAGGGAAGGGAGTGACGGGGCAAGATGAAGCTTGCAGTACAAAATCTGGCAGATCCCTGGGCTTTCATCCACCGCTGCTGCTCCAGCAGATGCAAGAGGAGTCTAGCTTCTCGCAGCCTTGTTAGCGGCCTGTCCTCTGGGAGGAGAAGAAAGTTGGGGAACTTCCCAGCCCCAGTGGGTGGTGGATTTGTACCCAGCATGTCGTTAATGGGGGGTTCTCCTCATCTGCCTGGACACAGCTTGAATGAGAGTATAAGAGGGATGTTGTAGCCGTGATGGTCCAGTATTTAGGCAAGAGGTGAGGGTTTCTTAGGGTGATTTTTATTTTATTTTATTTTTTAATTGGACCAACTTATGTAGCTGGGATAGAGATAAACAAGCTTTTGAATGCAAGACATTTTTCGTCAGGTCATCTGTTAGATGAGAGTTGGATGAGTCACCTGTTAGCCAAGAGTTAGATAAGCTTTTGAATGCAAGACACTTTTCCTTGGGTCACCTGAGGAAGAAAGTCTTGCGTTTGAAAGCTTGTCTATAACTGTATCCCAGTGACATTAGTTAGTCCAGTAAAAGATACCACGCTTAAAGCAATGCCACGTTCTGTATAACGCACTGCAGTTTTGATATGTTGGTCCAGAGGCAGCTGTCCCGGTGGCTGCTGAGCTCTGCTTTTCTTGGTATGTCTTCCCTTGCCGAATGATCTTTGTCCTTTATCTGCACGGTTTTCCTTCTCCACAAGCTTTTCTTCCCCTTGTCCTAACTTCCTGAGCCGTGCCTCATCAGATGTAGTGGGGGGCAGAGCCTAGGCTCTTTCCAGAGCAGCCCTGTACCCGAACAGCTTGTTGAAGTCATTGCATGCAGTAACGCATGATTTGTGCTGGAAAGCTGAACCTCTTATCATTGAAAAGGGCCAAGCCCACAGGTCATGATGCCCCTGCCCTTCTGTGGCAAAATATACAGGCTCATTTGCTTAAAGGTGTGGAGCTTAGTGAGCTGTAATTGTAAACTTGAAACACGCCTCGTGAGCACTGTTTGTCTCTTTAAATATATTTTCTCCTAAGTATAGGTAGTGACAAAGGTAACAGCAAGGTAAACAGTTGCTGGCTCTATAAAGATGCTTTCTGACTTAGTCACAAGCTACCTGGTGACTAAGTTCACTTATCTGGATCGTGCTAGCGAAAGTTGTAACCCTTGGTGCAGACCTGTATTGACTTACCCTCCCTGTCTGGAGCAGTAGCACTTGAATCTAGTATATGGATAACATTAGATAAATGCTTCTGCCAAGTGGGGTGCTTAAAGGCACCTTTGGGTGGAGGAGAAGGAGCTAATGAGTACAGGTGAATGGGGCTCTTTTAGTATTTAAGAGCTTTGAATTTCAGGATAACTGAGAGCCCTAGTAGGCATAGGGTACTGTCTGTTGTTCTGCCACATGAAACTGTCTATAAATTGTTTTGGAGGTGGCGGTACAATTTGCTTGTCATTCTATCAAGTTCCTCATCTCCTGAAGCTGTCTGTAATTGTATGTCTGTCCCTGATGCCTGCTTGAAGTCATCCATCAAGTAATGCTGTGCATAGTCGAAGGTTGGCACTACACACAGAAAAATCTTTCTTCTGTCATAGGGTGGACTTGGTTAAAACTTTCAGTACTTCTGTGAAGGCAGGTGTAGATTAGCAAATGACTATTGAGTAGAGATGCCAGATTAACTTCTATGAAATGTCTGCACCCTTCAGACTGGGCATGGCCAGTACAAAGTTCTGTTTTTTGTGTAGCATATTATCTCCTAGCAGGATATCAAGGAAGATGATGATATTGAAGTTTTCTAGAGAAGAGGAGTCGTGCTTAAATTTGCCTGGCCACACAACACACACCTATTCATTATAAATAGGATGACTGATGATTTTTTCTCTTGCTTCAGAGGATCTGACTGCTGCTTATTACAGCAGTGTTGTATAGCTTGTCAGTAGGAGTAATCTTTTGCTCACTTCCTGTCTTGAGTCAGTCCTCTAAAAAAGTCTAGATCCTTTCCAGTTTAACACTTTTATTCCTTAGGATAAGAGGGAGGAACAGTCAGAAATTGCACCGATTGCCTATCCTCAAATGAGTGGAAGAGAATGCAGTGTTGTACCTAAACTTAAATTATAAAGCAGCATTATTTAACTAATGAAAAGGCCAAGAAATTATTTGTCCACAGTGTCGTTTTGGGGAGGGCTCCGTATTTCAGACAGTAGAGTCATCTATGTGCCATCTTAAGAGTTAGTTTGGCTGGTGTGTGTGTTGTTTTTTTTTATAAATAGCCAGTGGCTGACTGTTTAGTGCTCAGACTCTGAGACAGGTGGCAGCTCTAGTATTTGTCTAGAGTTGAAAGTGTGTCTAATGTGCTCACCGTAGTCGGAAGCTGCAGGTGTTCAAATCTGTTCAGAGCAGTCAGGCGTAGTGGATAATGCAAATACTTGGCATCTGACTGCTGGGGCCTACTATGAACGCTGCAACGAGCAGCCTAAATGCATGAAGCACTCACCTTATTGGTTTGGCTGGAAACACTTCACGCTAGCAGCTCACAGGCTAGTTCTCTTCTGAGCTGTACCCACAAAGTACATCTACGTTTTGTGGTTGGAAAAAAATTGAGATTTGAAGCTGCCATAGGGTCTACAGTAGACTGAAATGTAAGCTAGAGGAGGTGTCTGCTTCATGACTGGAAGTACCAAAAATAGCTAGAAGAGAAAGAAGTGAGGGTACTTTCTCTTGATCCTGCTGCATCTAATCTGTGCGCTTCTGACTCCAACAAATTATGTTGGACTGTTGGGTATTGGGAGCCTAATTAATCCCTTCCCCCTCTGCATGTTGTTCAGGGTTATGTCACCGAGGAATCTCTGCCCTTAACAGGGTGAGATCAGACAATGGACCCGTTGGAGGTACAGGCACTCTTATGGTTAATCTAGGATTTATTAGAATGAAGAAGTAACATTTCTGCAAGGCAGCTTCAGGTTATCAGAAAACAGACAAGCTCACGAACAGTTTAAGTTAATTTCAAGGGCTTCAACCTCCTCAAAAGTGGCTTGCTTATTGTGACTGACTGTAGGACTGCACACGTTATTCATTGTACGTGCAGTTCTTAATCAGAAAAGATGCTAGATGACATCTGAGGACTATCTCTGGCTTCTAGGAACAAGATATTTAGGCTCTGTTTACTTGATATTTGTTTCTGGTGTAAAAATGTATGTACAGACTGTTGCAGTGCATGCTAAGTTTTAGGGAAATTTTTCATGCCTCATGTGCCATCTTGGTAACTTCTTGTGGTTTAGGACAAAACTATAAGAGCATGGGATTGCCTGCGGCAACATTGTTTTTGCTAGCAATCAATTCAGCTGCGTGGTGATTTTTGAGGTGACTTTGCATCGCAAGTATTTTTCAGTCTTAGTACACCAGCCAGTGGGACTGATTCAGTTTTCTGGTGCAAAAGCACGTGGAAACAACTAACTTGGTTCAAATAGTGTGCCCTGAGACAGCAATACAGATGCAGCCCCTGGAAGTTATTAAAGCCGGGTTTGTCCTAGCAAGTGGAGTACATTAACCCCAGGCTTGTGTTAATTTCTGTGTCCACGTTTAATTATGGTTTCTTCCTTTCATGCAAACTTTCTTTTAGTGTCTGTGGGAAATTGCACTGAGTTCCCAAAACAGTAATCTTTTCAACATTGTTTCATGTAGCTTTCCTAGAATGCTGGCGGCCTCTCCATGCCTGAGTTGATGCCTACTCAGATTCCTTCTGCGCACCCAAGGTCCCTGCTTTCAGTCCCTGCCTTGTTAATCTGTTGTTATTGCCTGCAGCACGCTGCTTTCCTGAGCATCCTTACAAAGCCTGCTGTTTCTCTTTAAGTTTTCATTAACGACACGAGGATTAATGTAATTATCAATTATATCAGGAGATGGTTATTTATGCTTCATACCCTGTCATCTTTATTGTCTAAGTACAAAAAGTTGGAAACCATATTTTGGATTAGTATGTTCAGGTTAGTTTGAATTTGCAGTGCGGACAGGCAATGTACATGCATTAATGTTGGATGAGGAGAGGTAATATATAATATGGCCTTGCGTACTCTGCCCATTACTCCATGAATTCCCATGAGATTTGTGTTCCTCCAGCTCTGCAGATAGGATGAAAGATTCATCTTTCTTTTAAAAGCACTGTAAGGTGGAGTGTGTCGTTCCCCCCCTCCGCTTTTATAATGTACATAGCTGTTCTTCTAAAGGAGAGTTGAGAGCTGCTTAGAGTGCCTTTTAATAAACTGAAATTAATGAACAGTGTGTCATGAGAACTTAAGAGCATGGTGAGATCTTTATAATTCTGAATACTGCTGCTTATCGAGAGCTACCATTTTACTGAGCAGCTCGGTAGGAAATGTGTTCTGATGTATGTTGAGACACAGGAACTGCAGGTCTCATTTGAATGCATGCAAAACAGATATTCGGTGTGCTGAGGAAAGAGCATTCTTTAGTTTAGATGCAACTTACAATTTAGCGTTGCCAATTTCGGGCATTCTGACACACAAAATGCCACTGTGGTCTATCGGGCAATTTCCTGTTCAATCTAAGATTAACGTACACTCTTGGCGTGTCTTGCTTCGTTGGGACTTAATAGCCTTATTACTGCAGCCAGTCTTTAAATTGTACTGTACCTATCTTTGGGTAAAGACCCAAGGCACATCAGAAGATAGGTGCAGGAGACTTAAGTGGTTTGACTTCTTGAGCGCAGGCCACTTATGCCTGAACAAGGGCTACTTTCTTTAGCCAGTCTGACTGGTTTTAGTGGTATGCTGGGTGCTGCTTTGTGAGAGTAGTTTGGAGTCGCTGAACTGACTTTCTACAGCAGCCCTTGAAGCATGATTGCGGAGTTTTAGTTTTGCCCTATGAAATGTAATTTAAAGTTATTTGTTAAACTCTCACAAATATGCAGTTACACCAGTTTATAGACAATTACTTATTTCCCAGATGTTTAGGACGAGACAGATGAGGCTGTTAATCCTCATATCTGCATAACATCTTTCACATATGGGTCTTAATAGGCTTGTGTCTGGGTTGGATTAAAATTCAGTAACTTTTGAAACTTAAATTTTATTTAATAACTAGGCTTTTTCCAAATTTAAATTGGACACATGATTCTTCTTATTTTTTTAATCTCTTTATGCTGGCAACCTATATTAAATCTTAAACTTGTTTGTTTAATATAAATGATTGCTACCAAACTTACTTTTTTTAGAGTCTAACCGCTGAATTGAAGGCAGTTGCTAGCCAAATGTCCGGAACTAGTTTTGTTAAACTGCTAAAAGTGCTTTGGACAACATATTTTTCAGATGCAGAAAATATTTTCTTTCTTTCAGTTCTGGTTAGGTCATTCAAGGTTGAGAAAACAGTTGGCAGTTAAAATCAGGAAAGCTTGTTTAGGTCTTCAAAATGTCAATGAAGGTGAAGTCCGAGAAGATGAGATCCAGGAGTTCTAAAGGCTTGAACAATTGGTTCAGTTCACTAACATTTATTGAAACAGTTTGAATAAATGTTTTGTGATTGTGTTGGGTATAGTTTAATGAATTCCAGGTCCATCTGAATACAGCTTAACACAAATCACAAGTAAATGCTTTAGTAATGAGAAAAGGCATTGTTCATCATTTTTCTAAAATAATAGAAAGAAAATCTGGATAAATGAATATTAAGATGTATAACATTAAAATAAATGTGCCTAGATGCATTGGCACTTCTGCTAACCAGGAATTTGCAAAATTAATGTGAAAGTTTTATATTTAGTAGGAAATCATCATGAAAATCAACTTTTGCCATTAGGAAAATGACCTAAGCGTAAATGGAAAGTTAAAATTTCATATTGATTTGCATTTGATTTTTTGTTTGTTTTTGATTTTGTTTTTTTAATCAATGTTCTGTTTAGCAGGTTATATTACATTATGTACATTTAATAGCGGATTATAAAAGCTTGAACTGGTTTTGCAAACAGTGAAATATTTATATACCTCCATGACCTAGAGACTTTTGCGCAGGTGTACCTGAGCTTGCAGTTGGCATACATAATGTACAACAAGCATCATAATGTTATTTAAACAGAGTAACAAATATTGCTCATCTTACTCCAGCACTATGAGGCCCTCAGTGGTTTGTGCAGAATACTGCTTATGAGCAGCTAGAACACAGGTGAGTTAGACTAAATCAGCAGTGCTCAGCTTATTTGGCCCCATAATTCATGCATGCCGTTGGTGCGCGTGCTGGGTCTAGTGTAGGATGTGTCTGCAGTTGTGATCTGGCACATTGACTCAGCCTCTCACCTGTGTCTAGTATGATCTAGCACACCAGGCTGTCATCTGGCATGTAGGGCTTCCCTGGGGGTCCAGGAATTTGGAATTGGGAGAGCAGCATTTAATGCTGCTGTTGCTTACCTACTGTGAAGCTTCCAGACCTGTGAGGAGACCCACAGCCCAGATGACATGGCTCTGCAAGCTGCAGCTGGCCCACAGGCCAGAGGTTGAGCATGCCTGGACTAGTGTCAAGTCTTTGCTTCCAGGAGCTTATCAGCTAAAGGAGGCAGAGCAGTGCAAAAATGCTTTTATCCGTGTAAATTGTTCTCTAGCATTGAGGAATGCTAGAGAATATCCTCCTTCAAGTGGAAGGTATTGGACTAGGGGTGCACCGATTAAAGATTATATTGGCTGATCCCAGTAGCCAATTATTAACCAGTCATATCAGCCA
>NW_005842175.1:1209639-1209884 GCF_000455745.1 Alligator sinensis
ACAGCTGCTGCCCAGCCAGGGCAGTGAATGAGACCCCGGTGTGCAGGGCAGAGCTGTAGGCAGCTCATATGGCGGTGTTGGTGGGGAGGGGGGGTGGCTCCCTGCTGCTGCGTGCACCCCTGGGAGAGGAGTGGAGGGCATGTGCCTCCCCAGTTTTGTGCATGGGGTAAAGGCAGGCTGCCTGCTGTGGGCTTGGGGCCAGGGACTGTGCTGGCCTCTTCCCGGGGATGGGGGCGGCACTGGGG
>NW_005842175.1:1209894-1230669 GCF_000455745.1 Alligator sinensis
GGGGGCTATGGCAACCCCCACCTCCCCATAGCCACTCCTCCCAGTGCCGCCACTGCTGCAGGCCACTCACCCTGTGCACAAATCGGGGGTGGGGGTACATGTCCCCCTTGCTTCCCCTGGGGGTGCATGCAGCTGCGGGGAGATGCCCCCTGGACAAGCTGCCTGCAGCTCTGCCCTGCACCCTGCCTCAGGGTCACATTCACCGCCTTGGCTGACTAGTGCCTGCCCCACTCCCTCCCTCACCGTGGGGGCCTTGATCTGCCCCCCACAGACTTACCAGCTGGATGCTGCTCTCCAAGCTGCTGGGTGGCCTTCCTGTCCAACTGTGTGCTGCAGAAGAGCATATGCCTGTGAGCATGCTACATCTCTATGCATGCACACAGCATTTATCAATGACATTATTGGCCAAAAAAGCCAATTGCTAATAATGTTAATTTTCCTGTTATTGGTGCCGATCTGATATGTACCAGTGCACTTTTATATATTAGACAATTTCTGCAATTCTAAAAGATCGAGCAATGCTTATTATATGCATAGTTTATCCTTTTTTAGAGAGAAAGTATTTGACACTGAGAGGGTATGTAGCAAGAGATGAGGTGGGGAGAGGAAATTTCACTATAAATATGAAGTAGGCAGGGAAGGGTGCAGTGAGCAATGAAAGTCTTAATGTAGAAAACTGAAATAAAAATGATCAAGTGTACCCATACCTGTGGGGAGATGGATAAGTAAGTATGCAGGGAGGCATGTAAGGCCTTGGTGTTGGATTATTGTGAGGTGGTATTACAGTAAATATATTTAAACGTCTTGACCTCCATCATGAACTTGGTATTGATAGATGATGAGGTGGTTTTCACCATAGCCTTATTGGACGCTACTGTGGTTGTTTCCTTTGGTGTTTACTTCTGCTTTCAAAAGGTAGTCTCCCACTGACTGTCTGCATACAAACTGGTTGTTGGAAATCAAAACTGAAGCCCCTAACCAGGCCTTATCTTCACTGTGATTTTTGTCACACTCAGCAGATGCTATCAATGATCCATCTGAGCTACTTGGGAAAAGGATCTTTTAAATGTGCTTGCTTTCTTTCCTCTATGGACAGAAAATACAAATATATAAATTATTGATTTGAGAGGCAAGTTCTCTAATGTGACTGTCCCATCCAATTGCTTGATGTGAAAACAAGAATGACTGTTTATGGCTGTAATCTCTCTTTTTCTGGTAAGATGTTGTACCCTAGTTGGAAGCAAGAACTAAAACTCAACTCCCACTCCGTCCTGTAACATAAGGAAACAATATACCTTATAGAGGACTGCAAGCCCTAAGAGAATTTCTTTTATTCTTTTAAAGCACCCCGAAAATCCTGATTGGATTAGGGCTAAGACTGTCTTATTAACCTTAAGGCAGTGTGTTAGGGAAGAGATGGGAAGTGACCTTGAGATAAGGAGTATGGACTAAAACACTGAAAAAAACCCTTCCTCTCATGGAGTGTCCCTGAGGAATTCTGCATATCTGATCAAAACTCTTGCAGCTCACTGTCTCCTGGGGTAAGTCTTCCAGCAAAACAGCTTGAGCGGCAGGGATGGGCTGCAGCTTTCTAAACTGCTGCTGTCTCCTTAAGTGGGATTACTCCAGTGAGTGGTCACGAAGAATGCGCTCTCCCCCTGGAATGTTTTCCTTGTGGGCACGCTGTCTCCAGGAGAGGAATTCTCTCCTCTGCTGAGAAGGCATGTACTGTACATGCATTAATGAGAAACAACAGTTGCAGAAAGGATATTATGCAGGATTGTAAGCTTGGAATACATATTCCAAGCGAATGGCGTTGGGAGGCGGCCAGGCGAGATTTGCTGTTCTAAAAATTGAACTTGAATTCAACACAAGGGTGCACCTCCCCTGGGAGCAGCAGTTGTTTTTTCCAAACACCAGTGCATGTGCCTGTAAAGCCTAGTTAGGCTTGATACCCAGAGACACAATGCAGTTCACAGGGTTTGTCTTCACTGCAGGCAGGAGGTGTGATTTTGCTGCATTGGTTGGCCTGGCCTCATTAGCTGTAGTCTAGCTAGCTCTGGTAGCTTTAGCAGTGAAGCCACTGGAGCATGTATATGCGTGTGTTTTACAGCCCATGTTGATGCCCGTACCACTGCATTGTTCCCTGAGTGATCTAAACCAGTAGCGCTCCATGTTTCGGCCCCCGCAGGGCCAGGTGAGTGGCATGGGGCCAGGTGGGCCTGATCTAGTGCACAGGGCCATAGCCTGCAGAGTTCCTCAGACTTGTGGGAGTCCAGTGTTGGGGGCCTGATCTGGCTCTCAGACCAAGGGTTGAGCCGCCCCTGTAACGCTAGTTTAGGTATGTTTGGTCATGCTGCCTCCACATCACCTGACTCCGGCATGGAGAGAGCTTTCGTTCCAATAGCATTTAGTTTCTGATGGCAGGAAAGGCAACTGTTGCAAGCACCCATTTTAATTTGTAATCGTAGTCTTACCATTGTACTTTGTGGTTCTTCGCGGCTCTTAGGATTTGCCATTGAAAGCTCCAGTATCGTAAAACAAGAGTGTCAGACTTTATGCTAGAGTATGGGAGTTCTGCTTCCTGGAGTTACCAGATTTTGGGATTAGACTAAGAGACTTGTCTGGGTGGTCATGTAGAAGCAAATATTTACCTTGTATTCACCCCAACCTGGAGACCTAGGAGGTTTTATCCTTATAAGGCACAAAGTCCCTTTCAGCTTGCTCTTTCTTTCTTTTTCTTTCTTTCTCTCCCATTTGTGTTTAGCTTAGTCATAGACCAATTCACATGTGTGTATTAAGTGCTAACTGTGTACCATGTTGAATACACATATTCCTTGTTGCGTTCTTTCTGAGGGACCTCTGTAGTAGGAGGGCACTCTGATGCTGAATGTGCCTAATTCAGAGGTTCCCAAACTTTTTCGTATTGCGTACTCCCTTCCAGATTTACCAGCTATCCAGGTACCCCTACCAGCATGCATTTTATATGCTTAACCTGTTAAATGCCAGTTGTTATTATAATGCAAATTAAATCCACCATTAAACAATTTCTCCTGTGTGTACCCCCCCTCCCGAGATGTCTTGCCTACCCCCAGGGGTATGCATCCCACAGTTTGGGTACCCCTGCCTTAATTTACAGTCGATAAATGTGGCAGCTTGCAAGTCTGGGCAATAATACAATCGAACTGAATTTGCAACAATAACTGCCAGCCGTCTGCATTCCAGTTGTGAAATTGCTCTGTCTTCTGTATGAGTCAGGATGTAGCTAGAAAGGAAAGGAACAATAGTAATGACTACTGTGAATCTTAAGTAAAAGCTCAGCTGGGAAGAACAGGACAACTCCCTCAATGCGAAGATGAGCATAGTTCAATATCATTCAGAGTCTGAGGGGTATCAGGATGGAACGCCTGCCTCGACCCCCGCTGTGGTGGTCAGCATTACGTAATGGGGGCAGTGAATTAAGATTTTTGGCTTTGTCTCCAGTATCAGGCATAGGATTACAGGGCTGGAAGGGGCCTAGAGAGGCCGTCTTGTCCACCACTCCCCCCGCACTCCTCCCCACACCGAGGTAGGATCAACTACATCTCAACTATTCCAGTGCCTTGTTATCATTACAGTTAGAAAGCTTTCTCCTAGAAACCTAACCCAGTGGTAACTAACCTGCTGCATGTGTGCTACTAGTGGTATGGGAGGCCAGTATGTCTGGCACATGAGCTCTAGGGGCTGAGTTAAAGGGGCGTTGGTGATGGGAGTTGGAGTGGCACTTGGGGGAGGGGTTGGGAGTTTGGGTTTGGTGCCGGCTTGAGAGTTTGGGCCCAAGGGAAGTGCAGGAATAAGTGCTGCCAAATTTGGTGTTGCCACATCACGTTGGTGATGGGATTCAGAGGCACTGGGCAGCAGTGGTGGCTGATTTATTAGAGTAGCACTGTATCATACATTGGACTTAAATGTGACATGCTGGCTAAAAAAGGCTGATCCGTGCTGTCCCTTGGTATACTTTAAGCCCGTTACTAATTGGCCTTTCTCCATTGGGTGTGGGGAACAACTTTTCTTCCTTTTCATAGCATCCTTTTACATGTTTGGAGACTGTTATCATGTAGTCTTTTTTTTTTTTTTTTTTTTTTTTTTTTTTTTTTTTTCACCCAGTTCTTTCCAGCTTTGCTCACAGATCATGATGTCTAGACCTCTGATCACTTTTGTTCATCTTCTCTGGGCTCTCCAGTTGGTCTACATCAGGGCTCAGCAAGGTTTTTGGGCACGGTGCCAAAAATACTGGCAACCTCAACTTGTAAGATGTTGATGTGCCGGAGCGAATGATGGAGGAGCTGCAAGGGGCTTGATCCTTGTTGTGGCAGTGCAGTCCCAGCCTCTTCCCCACTGTCCACCCTGAGGTGCATGTGCCTTGCTCTGGCACCTGTGCCAGGGGTTGCCTACCCCTGGTCTACATCTTTCTTCAGGCTTGGCATCTAAAACTGGATACTGCTGAGGCTTTGTCAGTGCAAATCATAGTGGAAGGATTACTTTGCATGTCTTACATCTGACATGTTGTATACTGTGCCTTCTAGTAGTTTGTCTCCCTGCCCCCCCAGTCCCCAGTATGACATTGACTTGTATTTAGTTTGTGGTTCACTATAGTCCCTAGGTCCTCTCCTGCATAGCAGTTGCCTAGCCTGTCATTCCCCAGTTTGTATTTGTAGAATTGATTATTCCTACCAAAGTGTAGTACTTTGCACTTTCTCTTTATTGAATTGCATTTTATTTATTTCTTATTCTTTCTCTGGTTTGCCTTGGTCATGTTGAATTCCAATCAGGGTGGATAAAAATCGATGATTTTTTTTTTTAAAGCAAAAAGATGGGATTTTTTTATATAAATTAATTAAAAAATATATTTTTATTTAAATTATAATTATTTCCCTGTTTTCAAAGTAAAACAGTTTAAAATTAAACTTTAATTTAGCATTAATTTAATTAAACTATAATACAGCATAGGCTAAGGTATACATTTATTATGATCTGTTAAAATCATTTAAATAAAATATGTTGAGTCGATGAGTCTCTACTAAACACTCTGGAGTGAAAGACTGATTTTTGTATATACGAATGGGGGTAAAACATCTGAGGTCAAGCTTTAAAATTTTGCCACAATTTTATGTATTAGTCCAGTGGTCTCCAACTTTTTAAAATACAAGATCACCTTTGGCATTTAAAAGCAACCCAAGATCTACTGTGCACTGATGCCACTCTTCACCCCCAGCTCGCGATCCAGCAGGTAAGTCTGGGGGGGGGCGCAGATCGAGGCAGAGGGAGAAAAAATTATTCGGAGGGTTCACCTCCCCAGCAGGTAAGTCCCATCCAGCTGGGGCCTCACTCAACTTACCCCTGCTCCTGCCTCTGCCGCACTGCCCCTCACTGCAGGGGCCTCGATCTAGCCCGCACCTCTTCCCTCCCCCATGGACTGGCCTACTGGGCTGAGGCATGCACATGCCCGCACGCGGGCACTCGGACCCCAACCCCAGCCTCAGATAGACTCCAAGAGGTTCCAAGATCTACTGCAAGAGGCTCCAAGATCTTACCGGTGGATTGAGATCCATTGGTTAGCGACCACTGTATTAGAGGCTTGATCCTGCAAGGGATGCAGGGACTCATAGATGACGTGTCCTCCCCACCCCCTCCTCCCTTCAACACTTACAACTCTGTACTGCTGCCAGGTCCCGGCTCCTTCTGGACTGCAGCCTTGTACCCCATGCCCCACCATCAGCACAGAAATCTGTGAGGGCATGTGCCCTCGTCCCCCTTCCTTCCCCCATGCGTCGCCTATCCAGGGACTATACTACTGGATGCAAAGAATTAATTAAGTCATCATGGATGTTAGAACCTGGCCTCTTGACTCCAGCAGATACTCAGATACTATCACGTGTACTCCTTGATTAGGAATATCCACTGAACCCACCTGGATGTTATCAGAATCCTGTTTTATTTTCTCTACCTAAGCTCTGTTTACCTTAGCTCTCAGATTATGGATATTTGTGATTCTGCACCTGTTAGGTAGGCTTATTGTCTAGCTCATGGAAAAATAACCATCTGCTCAGTAACTACCACCCCCTTGCTTCTGAATGGTTCTGGCTATTTCAATTAAATGGCCTTCCTTAGTCCATTTGCATACATACAGAAATGTAAACATTAACTTTTCAAGTGCTCAATCCATGTCTTTAAACTACAGTACTGCAGCATTCAAGGCCAGTGATTACAATAGCAGAAATCACGGATTGTTATACACCTAGTTTGTAGACCTAGGAAATGCATGTACCAAATCTACTGTAAAACTATTTAATTGTAAATCAACATGTTTTAGTTGTTATATCAATCAACGAAATAGACCTTTCTTTTAAAAACCAAAAAAAATACAGTGGGAAAATTGATTTTAAAAAATACACGAGGCTTATGACTTGCTGATTTAAATCAGTGATTTAAATTGACTCAATTGAATTCTGATTCTAATCCTGTCTTCCTAAGTGCTTGGAACTTTTCCTAGTTTGGTGTAGTTTGTAAACTTTTAAGTGTAGTTGCTATTAGTCATCCAAGTAATTCTCAAACATTCAAAGCAGGGAACAAAACATCCATGAAACAGGTCATGGTGCAGTCTGGTCTATGATGGCGTTACAATATAGGATAGAGAAATTGGAGGAATGGACCAAAAGAAATCATCTGAGGTTCAGCAAGGACAAATGAGTGCAAATTCCTGCACTTAGGACAGAACAATCCCATGCAGTGCTACAGGCTGGAGATCGAATGGCTAAGGAGCAGCTCTGCGGAAAAGGACCTGGTGGTTACAGTGGACAATAAGCTGAGTATGAGCCAACAGTGTGCCCTTGTTTTGAAGAAAGCTAACAGCATACTGGGCTGCGTTGGAAGGTGTGTTGCCAGCAGGTCAAGGGAAGTGATTAATACTCTTTATTCAGCACTGGTGAGGCCACATCTGGAGTACTGTATTTAGTTTTGGGGCCCCCACTACAGAAAGGATGTGGACAAATTTGGAGAGTCCAGTGGAGAGCAACAAAAATGGTTCGGGGGCTGGGGCACATGTCTTATGAGGAGAGGCTGAGGGAGCTGGGCAGAAGAGAAGACCAAGGGGGGTGGAATTCAATAGCAGCCTTCAGCTACCTGAATGGTGCTTCCAAAGAGGACAGAACTGGACTTTCTTCAGTGGTGGCAGATGACAGAACAAGGCGCAGCTGTCTCAAGTTGCATCAAGAGAGGTTAAGGTTAAATATTAGTGATATTATTTATCACTAGGGGGGTAGTGAAGCACTGGAACAGGTTACCTAGAGAAGTTGTGGACTCTCCATCCTTGAAGGTTTTTAAGACCTGGGTAGACAGATCCTTGGCTAGGATGATATAGTTTGGGCTGGTCCTGCTTTGAGCAAGGGGTTGGACTAGATGACCTCCTGAGGCCCCTTCCAACCCTCATTTTCTATTCTAATTTATAAAAATATTGAAAAATGCCATAGCCAGGAAAATATCCTGTGGAACCTCCCCTTAATACATCCATCTAGCTTCAGTGATAACTACTGCTCTTTAAATCTGGCTTTTCAGCTATGTGTACATCTACTTTTCCCCATTGTTTCATCTCTATCACTCAGTTGGCTATGAACATTATATGAGATGTTCAGCATCCTACCTCTGATTACTGTAGTAGTTCTCACCCTTTTCAGATTCAAGGCAGCTCTTGGAACATGCCAGCTCTTAGTTTTGACTTATTTTTCTTTCTGTAATCAAAAAACAGAACAATTATGTTGCAAAGAACTTGGAAAAGCCACAACAGGTCAAAATGTTTTAAATATTGTGGGTTCCTATTTGAAATCTCGGAATATATCTTGTGAATTATATTTGCACACCTAATAGTGCTAACATTGTGTGCACCCTTGAAAGGATCTTAAGGCACCCTGAGGTGTCATGGCACCCTAGCTGAGAATTACTGCATTTTATCAGAGGAAATTTTGATATTTCATGTTTTGCTGCAACAAACTGGTTCTCCAGTGGCAACCAGAACTTTATTGTCTCTCGTGGTCAGGGGTAACTCTTTGTGTATTGTTCCCTCTCTAGACATCTTGATGTATCCAATCCTGAGGCCTCTGTCTGAACTAATCAGTCATAAGGAGCTGAGGCGTTTCAATAACCTTGGGAAGGTGCATGCTGGCAATAAGCTGCCATTGCTCGTTGGTAGTTGCAAGTTATTCTTAAAGAGTTTTGCTACCTCAAACCCACCTACCGTACATTCTAGTTAGGTGGCAGTTGCTGTGTAATTAAATTTCTTAAGTATAGTTATCTTTCTGTGATTTTAATAAATTTATGCTCAATACATTTATTATTGCAAATAAGAAAAGAAATAATTCAGTTAGCAAAATTAAGCCAAAAAAATGAGACTGCTCAGATCAGAGGCTGGAATAGGGCTTCTTGCCTGCATGTACTGTTGGTGTATGTTATTTCAGATCAGCCAGACTCTCTTCAAGGTCAGATTGTTTAAACACTCGAAATAACCAAATAATTCAAGCTTTCCATTGAGGAATAGATTTTTAGCAGTGATCAGAGTTGTACTTTGGTTGACCAGTTACACTCCAGTTCTGCAGTGCAGAACCTTGTCTTGTCAACAAAACTTGGATTTTGTTCTTCTCCTCAGACAGTCCTGAGCCAATGCACTTAGAAGGCTGTTACAGCAGGATAGTTTGTAGGCTCATTCAACAAAGAACAGGTGAGTCACTCCTCTTCCAATATTTGAACAGCTCTAATTGGTGCCGTTCACGCTTTTAAAGGGAGTCTGTGGATTTACACAGCTTGCTGCTTACCTTAAATATTTTTTTTTTTTTTTAAGAAGAGAGAGAGAGAAGAACTAACACTCATTCTCCTTTTCTCCTTGATCCTTTTTCTGCAACACTAGCACAAAAGCCTCTAGACACATCTTGTGTCAAGTGTCATTTCCCATGAAATTAAAGATGAGCCTTTTTTATCCAAGCAGCAAGACACTATTAAATTTAATAAAGGTAAGCTTCCAGAAAAATCACCTCTACTTTTTCCTTTCCTCATGCAGACTCCAAGCCTGAGCCCATACATCTAAGTTCCGTCACAGTGAGCTGTTTCAGAGGGTACATTGTGTTTCTGTCCAAGTATTTTATATCCCCTATTACCCCAGGACCTCACAAGCAGAGAATCCTGTCAAGATAAAAATAATTGATAAGGACATACTGTTCTGTGTCCTTACAGTAATTCCTTTCCCCCCAGAAATTGTCCTAGAACCTGTGGGACTGGCCTGTGATCCTCGGTTAGTGACGGCCTGCAAAGTTCAAACCAGCAAATCTCTTGGCTTAATACTATGTATTTATATTTGTTTTATACACTTCCCTTTCCAAGAAAGACTCAAGGAAGAGAACAGAATAACTTTTAAAATGGGAGAACAAATGAGAGGACAAACCAACTTAAAAGGCAGCTAGAGTATACAGATAAAATGGAGATTCCCCAAAATAATATCCCAGCCTAGCTCTGTCGACTAAATGCCTGCCCAAATAGGAAGGTCTTACAGCACTTTGGAAAGATGTCCAGGTTATTAATGGTCTAATCAGCATTAATTTGAGCCTTACGGTAAATCAGATGGCAAAACTCCTGCTAGTGTTAGCCCTTCTTGAGTATTTTCACTTGGTTTCAGCATTTGTCTCTACCTAGATGGTTGCTGTTGATCAGTGTAGTTCAAGGCCATCCCATTGAGCAGTGGCTCAATCCCAGAAATAACAGTTCTGTGGCTGCTGACAGAGTAAACATGGGGCTGAAGGGGAGGAGGGGGATATGGAAATAATACAAATTGTTCTGGAAAATTAAATTGCAAACAGGATTGCTTCTATTCTTTTAAGAGTCTCAAAACAGTCCCTAATACTGAAAGCTAAAGGAAACATTTTTAGCAAAGGGGCACATATTAGATTTTTTTTTTCAGGTTGCCAAAGGTGCTTTGAACAATCTCATGGGCACTTAGCAGCCACTCTGGAGGAAAGAGATGTGGGAAGGAGAACCTTTTAATGCATGAGCCACAGTCCTGTATATGTGCAGCAAGACTAAAGCCAACTAAGTGCTGTTGTGTTTTTTTTTTTTTTTTTTTTCTTTCGGACAATTTGAGGCACATATGCATGCTCCCTCTCAGCTCTGTAGGGGATAGCTAATGTCTTAACTGAAAACCAATGTTTAGTTCACTCATCACAGAAGAATCTGGAGGGAAAGATGGACATCAGGGATTCACAAACTTTTTTTTTTTGGTAAAGTTTGGACTACATATTAATAAATATCTTGTGGGCACCTCCCTTCTAATCTATGACTGCAGACCACTTCCCTTCCCTCTGCAACAGCATGACATCCTTGTGGTAACTACAATTACTTATATGGGAAACGCATGTGTTCAGCTTTTTTTTTCTCAATGGAATTTGCCACCTGGGTAAGAGAAAGGAAGCAACATTTGACCAGTCAGCTCTCCAGACTACCGTGGACTGCAGTCTGGGAACAACTGGGTTAAGAGATGCATAACATTCCATTTCCTCGTGCATCATTTGTGAAAACAATACTAGGAAGGAGACTTTTAAATACCGAAAAGAGGATGATCTTGACACATTTTACCTTTCCTATAAGATGATATTGCAGCAAGAAGAACAATGTCAATTATTCCAGGACTCGCATAAAGATAAATGTCCCTGTCTCGCGTCATCTTTTACACTCAAAACGTAAACCGTTGAGCAAACAAACTACTTCCAAATTTGTTCCAGCTTCCAGTTGGGGCATTTCCCACAACCTGGGGTTACCTGCTCAGCACACTTATTAATTTTTTTTTCTCTTGGTTTCTAAACATGATGTAAATTCTGTATGCATTTATCACATGAACTTCAATAGCAAATAGGATTTGAGGCAAGTGAAATCAATATTCAGCCATAAGTGTCTCAGGAGTTGTGCTTCTAAGTTTCAAATCTTATTTGCTTAGCTGTGTATGGGGGTTTGGCATTAAGCTTGCTGAATACTTCAGCATGACCAGCTTTAAAATGTAACTAGGTACCACATCTCTCACTGAACTGGGTTCTTTCATGGGCATTGTTCTTGCAGTGATCTGTTTTTTCAACTCATTGGCTTCTTCAGTGCAAAAGGCTGCTGAATAACCCTGGCAGCAGGAGCATCTGCATTATTTTGGTAGAAGCTAAACTCATCCAGCAAGAAGTAGGGGGTACAATGTTTACCAGGGTGCCCGTTGGGGGACCTAGAAATAATGGCCACAAACTAGAAGAGAGAGGATTCCGATTAGACATCAGGAAAAAATTCTTTAGTGAGGGTTGCCAAAATATGGAACACGCTTCCAAGGGAGGTGGTGCTGTCTCCTTCCTTAGAGGTATTTTAAAAGGAGATTTGATAGACACCTGGCTGGAGTCATCTGACCCCAGCACTCATTCCTGCCCAGGGCAGGGGGTTGGACTTGATGCTCTAATAGGTCCCTTCCGATCCTAACATCTATGAAGCCTCAGATGCAGGAAACTTCTTGGAGCACATCAATAGCAGTCTGAAACAACAAAATACATTGTCCTTTTTTGCTGCTTACAGATGGTTTTGAAGGGTGTCTTAAAATATGAGGTGCAAACAACATTGATCCCTGCAATGATTTTAGCAGCAGCACAGGAACATGTTTGTTTCTGCTTTGGGTTTCCGATTTAGCTTCTGTATCGCACAAAAGATAGGGCTCTTTTAGCAGGCCCAAAACTACCTCGGAAAACCAGAGAAAGCAGTCATCCTGGAATGACCTCAGTAGTATGGTTACTAGAGAGGGAGGTGGGATGGGTAAGACTGGAAGTATACCATAATACCTCCTGGTCCATAGCTCCAGCCAGCTATCATAACCATCTTGTGCGTGACAAGCTTTTCTTGCCCTTACTGCCTGATGAGTTCAGTGTTCCTGTGTATGATGTACAGAAGAAAAAAGAATCGCTGAAGGAAGGGGTTGGGGCAGTCTCCTTGCTGTGCCTGCCTTCACATCCTATGAAAGGGTCTGTGCTGTAGGGAGGGTGTGTCTTGGAAACTCCCTGTGGTCTCATTTATTTCCTAGTCAAAAAGTGTTCATCTTTACCCCTGGCCCTGGCCACGAAGGGGGTATGAATCTCCAAGCTGTAGAAAGGGAGTCAGGAATATGAACTTCAGGCTGTATGTGGAGCTCCTTGGATTAAGCTAGTTACTTTCAGTTTCATCATTTCCTGAAGAATCCTAATTTAGTTCAAGTGCACAGCCCTTGATGTGTCCTGCTTGATTATAGCCAAAAAAGGCAACTCTTTGGAGTAGCATTTACAGGAAACTCTGTAATGGAGGTTAGAGTACAGCTGTTGCCTTGCCAAACCTGATACAATCACGAACACAATGAACACTCAAGTTCCTTTTTTTTTCTTTGCTTGAACCCCTTGGTTTGCTTAGGACCTGCAGCAAATATCTACAGCTGTCTGAGGTTCTCAGGACTTCTGGCTGAATCACCAGTCTTCTTCAACTTATTTTGTAGTCTCTGAGACCACTTGTCTTGGAGTGTGGTCTGGTGCTATAAGTGTTTGACAGCAGGATGAAAGAGGCCCGCGTTTCAATGATGATCTCATCTATAGGCATGTGCTGGCCAGCTAGCATGAGATTGCCAAAGCTGTTACTCAACTTCTGCATCTGGCCAGTGGTAGGTAGTTTCTTTGGTGCCTTGCTGAAGAAATTGGGCCTAAAATATTACCAGATCGCGAAGACCCTACTTGTGATTCTAGAGTCTCTATTTTTCTTAGAGCAAGGTAGTTTATAATTCCTCATAGAGGTGCGCTAAAATATCGGTTGCCTATTGGATTGGCACTGATAAAAGGGAAATGTACATTATCAGCTATCAGGGTTTTTTGGGCTGTTGTAGCTGATTTAATGTTCTCTGTTAATTATGCCTTCTGGCCAGGTCCCCTGGACACCTGGGTTCCCTCTTGCCCACAGGGTTGGGTCCCCTGGACACCTGGATTCTCTCCCGTGAGTCGGGGTGACCCTGCATACACCCCCATCCTGTCACCGGCAGGCTGGGCTGGAGTGGAGGAGCTGCTGCGGTGCCCCAGGTGCTGACACAGACTGCGGGCTGGGGCCAGGGCGGGCACTGTAAAAGGTGCTGAATGCTGCAGACCTGACGGGTGGGGAGGGGCTGGCAGAGCTGAGCTGTCCAGCCCAGCATGACTCAACCCGCAGTTAATATTGGTTATTGGATTGGTATCAGTCGATATGGCTGGTTAATATCCGTAGCTGGTTATCCACCAAGAACATCTTTATTGGTGCACTCCTAACTCCTTGCATTTTTGGTTTGAATAAACTTGACCTCAGTTTAACTTGTTCCAGGTGGAGTATATTTTGAATGCCAGAACTTGGAAACCAGGTTGAATCCTTTGTTGCCTAATGTCTGTGATTTGGCCCAGTTTTTCATTAATAGCAGTTTCCTGGTAGTACCAGTGTTCTTGGTTGCGAGGATAGGCTAAAAGGTTGAGTCCCAGCTGTGTGTGTTGTCCTCTCCTCGGATTTGTTTGTCAGGCAAGAGTACTGCAAAACTTTTTGCTTTTTTGAATTCCCACTATTGATGTGAGCAGGCAAATGTAAACACTTGGAGTCCTCCCCAACAGTGACCTGTAAGAAGTGACTATTGTCTTGCTCCCTCTGCTGTTAATTCTAGTTTGTGGCCTCCCCAGAACCAAAGCGGCAAGTTGGGATGTCTGCTTCATTTCACTAGTTCTAGGAAATTCAACTGGACTGAGCTCTGTGTCTTTTACCAGCATCTCTTGGCCCAGAGCATAGTGGGTTTTTTGTAGCGTGAGCCTGTAGCTGTCAAACTGTGGAGCATTGCTGAAAACAGATCCTTCTGGAGGCTGAGCTTACTGGAATACAAATCTTTACGTGGTTTTGTTTTTGTTTTTTATGTGAAAATCCACGGGTGGAGAAGTGATTCTGGGAATTGCCATCTTGGTCACTGGGGTGGGAAGCATCAGCATCTTCATGTATTTGGGGTTAAAGTGTCAGATTTCTGGCTAGCAAGCTTCTTTAGGTAGATGTGATATCTTTTATTAGACCAACTGAGTAGTTGGAAAGAAGTTCTTGGCAAGCTTTCAGGCACAAGCACCCTTCTTCAGGCATAAGGAGTCTCTGCTTTTCTAAGATCTCTGGCTAGGATCTTCAGCAAGGTCTGTACTTTAATTCCAAGTCCAAGTGATGCTGTTACTTGTGGACTTTTTTTTTTCAACCAGCAATGAAAACTCCCCTCTGCACTTGCAGAGCAGAAGTGAGTTCAGGATTCAGTACAAAGTTTAGTACAGCTAACCGTTTGCATGTATGTGGGGAAGTTTTAACCAGTGAGTGGGTTGAGCCTAAGTATCCAGCTTTTGTCAGAGCTGAAATTTTTCCAGACCTCACTAGCTGCTGCATGTGCTTGCAACACAAAGATGCAATGCTTTTTGTTGATCCTGGTTCACTTTTGAGGTTAGGGGTTTCACTGCAGAAGCTATTCAACACCCTTTGTTTCCCTGGGGAAATTGCTGCACTAGTACTTTTGAGTATTTGGTTTTGCAGGCTTGTTCAAATACCAGATGTAAACAACTGTTTGGAAGCTGTCTACAAGGAAAACCAGAGTGACTACATTTGCTGACAGGCTCCTGTTGCATGCATGGTCAATGCATGTATTCTTCTCCCTCCGTCTGTTCATCAAGGAAGAAAAAAGTGTTATTGAACTTGTACAAAATAAAAATCTGAGTTAAGGGCCTCTTAAATGACTGATGTGTTGGTGACCAGAATCCCAGAAGATAATGCTTTTGTGAAATAGTTTTTGGCCAGTGAGCCTAGGTGTATGCTGTTCATTTGGTTAACTGATAGGCAGCACTAGAATTGTTTCAGAAAACCCATTTTATGAACTAGAATGTCTTTGGCAGAAACGCATCTAATGCTTCATCAAAATTAGAACCATTAAATCCAAACTGCCTTCCTTGGTACACACTCTTAGAAATCCCCCAGTTATTTCCTGATACAGTTTTCAGGAACCTCCATTGCTGGACCACAGCTCTGTAACTGTGTTCATAAAGATGTATCATGTTTTTGTAGCAATCTTATGTTTGATGCTGCTTAAATAGAGGGTTTCTGCAGTTGGAACCAATGTCTCTGAGGGCTTTCCTTCTGAAGATGGTATGAGTACAAACTGAGGTAAAGCCAGACCTCTGGGCTCAGTGTTACCCCATATCTGGCTAAGGAAATATCAAGTGCAGGTTTTAACCAGGCTATTAAAATGATCTTGGAATACTCTGGGAACAAAGTGCCACTTGCATGTCAGCTTGGGTAGTACATGGCATTTGTAACGAGTCAGGATATTTGTAGTCTAACATACCTTCGGTGACCTCGGAAATCACACAAGGATTTTGGAGTGGCGGTGAAAGAGAGGAAAGAGCAAAAAGGGGTTTTAAAACACTTAGAGTTATGCACACAGTCTAGTGTTTGGTGATATCAGCTTAGAAATCCAATCTTACTTCAAATTACTGTACTAACTACCTGATACTTATACCTCTTAGTGCTGCGGTGGAAACACCTGGCACCTGTAGCCTTGACTCCAGTTGGTGACTTTTTTTTCTAACAAATAATGGTTTTTAAATGCTTAATGCCTTAATTGTTTCAAGTGTACATTTCTTTCCGTCATCTCGTCTGAAAAGCTTGATGAGATTGTAGATGTAAAATTAAAGTGGGGGAAGGCCAGGAACTCAAGGAAGGTTCTTAGCAAGTGCTTGTTTTATCTCTAAGGCTTGAGTTTTAAAAACAATTTTTGTTGCTGTTTTTACAGGTCCCTCAATATAAACCACCATGGCTCAGAGAGATGTCGATAAGTATCTTTATGTGGACAAAAACCTCATTAATAACCCCCTGGCTCAGGCTGACTGGGCGGCCAAGAAGCTGGTATGGGTCCCATCAGAGAAGAACGGGTTCGAGGCAGCCAGCATTAAGGAGGAAGCAGGTGATGAGGCCGTAGTGGAGCTGGCTGAGAATGGGAAGAAAATAAAAGTAAACAAGGATGACATCCAGAAAATGAACCCACCAAAGTTCTCCAAAGTGGAAGATATGGCAGAGCTGACTTGCCTGAATGAGGCCTCTGTACTGCACAACTTGAAGGAGAGATACTACTCAGGGCTCATCTATGTAAGTTAAGACTTTTTTTTTTTTTCCTTTGAGCTCGGACAAATGGCGTAAATGCTGAAGCCAACTCCAACATATACATACGTTAATGCCAAGCTGTCCTGTGGAAAACCATTGTTGCTTCCGTCTCTCAATGCTCAGGACTTTCTCCCTGAGCTAAGCCAATCCCTGTAGTTAGAGTGAAGCTTTCAAAGAATGCTGTGGGGAGATGTTTGGCTTTTTGGCATTTGGATGTCTTTGTTTGGAGAATATGTTTTGAATACCATTAACTTGCTTTTGGCTAAAAAAGAAGAGACACTGAAAAGCAGTAAACAGGAAGCCTGATCCAAACTGAGCTAAACAAGAACAAAACCCAATCATGTATACCTAACATCTGGCTTCCTTTTCCCACGTCTGCAAACCTCAATGGGAGGGAGCATAGTGCCAGGCTGGAGTTTTAATCTCTGTCTGAGATTCAGGCTTTCAGAATGTGTGTCCTAATCTCTAGTACCAAATGCCCTTTGTCTACATGTATTTGTAACTGTAATGAAATCCACGTAACTGGCAGGTTCTCTTCCCATTCTCCCCCCCCCCCCCCCCCCCCCCCCCCCAAAAAAAAAAAAAAAAGAAAGAAAGAAATGGAGAACAGCACAATGCTGTCATTGGCCTGCTTCCCTGGAAATGGCAAAGGTATCTGTACATAATCTGGAGTCATAAGGTATAAAGATTGGTTTTGCATGGACATCTGTATGTGCACTAAAGCTACTCTGTACCTTTTGGATAAGGCAGGATAGAAATCTCACTTAAATTGGAGAATAAAGATTTGGAATCTATACTGATTCTGCAGTTCCTGTTCAGACCTCTGCATTTAACAAGCAGATGGTATGCAAGGTTTGATCCTTGACAGCCTCAGCTTTAACAGAGACTTCTGGGGACATAAGATGATTTTGTCTCTGCAGTAATGTAGCAGTTCAATGCAGAGACTGCTTTTGAAGAAACGGATTCCAATTTTGTTTGGCTCCAAACTAGTTCCTGTTTGCCATTGTAGAATTACAGCACGGCTGGTCAGGGCTGGCATCGGAGGAGGCATTACTGGCAAATCCTGGCATTCAGTATCTCTTAGAAGCACAAAGTGGATTCTTTAGTGTTCTGTGTGCACACCTCTCTTCACCTCCCCCTCATTGTAGTCCTGGAAGAAAATCAATCTAGATCTTCTATAGTTCCAAGAATGCAGAAAAAACACACTTGCCGTTTTCTTTTCCACAACTTCCTTCTCCATTTATTTCCCTTATCTGACGTCTCCAAATGTCAGGAGTCTGGCTCTGACAATATCCTTCCGATAGGATATTTTAGATACCTGCTGCCTAATTACCCAGAGAAAAATAGTTTCAATAGCCAGTTTCTGTGAAAGGGCATAAACTGGATTGGCAGCCCCAGTGGAGATGAAGTGTCCCATCCTGGATAGCACATGGCAGGAGCTCACTCATGCTATGTCTCTAGAATCAGCTCTTTCCTGGCTGATTCTGTGGCCACTTATGACCCTCCAGGAAAATAAGGCAGACAAGCACCTGCTACAGAATGGATATTTTTTTTTTGTAAGGGGGAGTACCTTGAAGTGCAGAGTTGGTGTTAAACCTCTCTGCCAACCCCACGACCTGTCCCTGGTGTGGGGAGTTCTGAGGGAGGTGATAGGTTGGACCTCTTGCACTGGGTCTTTCTGGGTTACAGAATAATTCTGTTGTTGGTTTTTGTATGTAACCCCTGCTGCCCCCATCCCTTTGCACCCTCACAGTTGGGGTTGGTGGTACTTTGTACTGCTGAACAATGAGTATATATGTTTTCCCCTCTTCCTCCTTATAAAGCCACCAGATAATGTTTAAAATAGATTTTACATCTTCTAGATAAATTATTTGGAATAGGAAGCCATTATCAGGATCTGCAGCTAATGGTAGGAAGTGTGTTTAAACAAGGATGGGAAATATATATCCCGTCATATGCTTTATGATGGCTATTTCACAGGTCTTGTGAGATGTCCTTTCTGTTTCAAAGAGTTACCCCTGTGATTCATGAGTATAATAAACAGGGGGTGGGTGGAATAACCCATTTAAAAGTGGGTAGAAGGAGGAAACCCAGCCTAGCAACGTGCTGTTTTGAGAAAGATGGTCCTGCCAGTCTGGCCTAAAACAGGACTCTGCCCACTTATGAAATGAGCTGGCCAGACAGACTAGCGATTCTCCTCAGTCATGAGATTAGGGTGAAGGGCTAAAATCCTTTTGGTTGCACTGGACAGTAGCTGGGCACTAATCCTAGAGAAGAAGAAAATAATGGCAAACTACCTCTGGTATGAAGATGTCTGGAAAGGTCATAAACACAACTCAGCTTTGTTCTTGGCTCCTCTCTCTCTTTCCTGCTGGTGGGGCTCTCTTTCTGAGATGCATGGAGGGTGTTTCTCCCTATCCTTCCTGTGGAGGGGGTTGGGAAAGCTTGAGGCTAGGCTTGCAGCAGGGATCAGATGTTTGAGCAGGGAGTGGCAGACAGTTCAGGAACTTAACTGCAAATCAGTGTCACAGTCTGAAGAGTGCTTGCAGCAGGCTGATGGACTGACTGATGGTTAAACTATCTGCCTTCCATCTCTGAACTGAGCTTTGCTTTGCTTTGCTTTGCTTTGCTTTGCTTTAGCCTTTACCCCATACTTAAACATTTTCTCTAGCTCATCTAGCTTATCCTTCTTGTGCCTTCTGGGTTCAGAGCAGAACACCAATCCTGGCACCTTATGTCTGTTCCAGTTCAGCAGACACTTTAGCAGTGCTGACAGACCTTGGGGAAAATCTATTCCTTCCCAATTTGCTCTTTCAAGTCAAATATGCTTGATCTATTCTTCCTATTAGCCCTGCAGAGAGAGTTTTACTACTGAGAATGGAACCAGATTCGCATCTGCCCTGTGCATCAATTGAAAACATTGATTAAGTTTAATTTCAGAATTGCAATAGGAGGCAGTGCTGTAAGAAACAAGGTTCACTTGATGGACCTGCATTGGGGAGAATCTGTTGGGTCTGTCACCTTAGCTTGCTAACCACTCAAGTCTAAACACGGGCTTGGTTCCTGTATTAAAATGAATGCAAGAGGCTGGGTGTGACCCTTGTTATCCTCAAAAGGGCTGGCAGCCTCTTTGGGGCATAGATGAGACTGGAATAAGGGAGCAAGTGAGATCACTCTGTTGGGACTGCTGAGCAGCACAGCTCTGCCAATGCACTTAATTTTTGAAGAGGCAAGGAGCAGGCACAGTGGAACTAGATCTTTTCTGTGAATGCAGATATGTAAAGGATAAAATTAACCTCACCCTTGCATGTGTCTCTTTGTCTCAGTTTGACTGTACTGCCAGCAAGGCGATATTTAGGTATTGGGAGGGGTGGGGGAAGGAAGTAGCTTGTTCTTTGCTTCTGTGGTTTGATGGTCTTAATGTTCTTGTTTCAAACTGCTGCTGTCCCTGTATTGCTGACTGCTTCTCTCCAGCTGCAGATCTTTAGGCTATTCTTGCTTGGGAAAAAAGGGACAGGCCCATTTCATCAGGAAACACTGCACTATAGGAAGCTGTATGAATGCAGCTTCAAATAGCTTTTAATTTCAGAGCTGAATCTTCCAACATTACTTGCTTTTTTCTTCCGCTTGCCCCCACCCACCTGAAAGAAAGTTACGTTTCTGCTTCTTTGACTTATTAGCATCTCTGCCACATGCCAAGGTAGTGTGTGGAAACATACTGTTCTCCTTATTGGGAGAGACTAAACAGGACATATCCTCTTCTGGCTTATTTCTGTTTGCACTATGCACATAGCTGCCATAATGGCTTTGAGCAAAGATAGATATGAACAAAAGAAACAGCAGCAAAACTTCTGGCCTAAAGCATCTTTTTTTTTTTTTTTTTTTTTTTTTTTTTTAAGATCTCCAGCAAAAATACCTGTCCCTTAGTAGTTCCTATGTCAGCCCACACCCGTGTCTGATTATAAGGAGAGTGGTGGCAGGGATAGTGAAACAACGCTCCACTATGGCTGCTCTTGTATCTAAGTTGTACCAATGTGGTCAAAGCTCAGTCTGCTCTCTGCTGTGTCAGACGTGGTGCGAGAACCAAGGGCAGTGTCTGCTGGGTTTAGTGTGCTAGAGCCAAATCGGCTCATGAAAATTTAACATGTACTTATGACAGTGGTTTGTTTTCAAGTCTGGCCATGTTATCCATCAATAACAGTGTCACTTAATATCTGTTCTGCTTTAATAAGCCAGTGCTAAGGAGCTAGCTTTACCTACCTCATGTAGGTTCTCATAGATCCGTAGATGCATAGATGTTAGGGGCTGGAAGGTACTGTACAAGATCATTGAGTGGTCTTTCAGCTGCTTCTTTTTAATTTTTTTTTTGTACATTATTTAAAGAGTAGCTTCCTGGTCTTAGTTGTCTTAATTCTGAAGTCACTTCTTAGACAGAAAAAACCTTTTGGCCATATTGTCTTCTGAGGTCTGACTGGAACAAAGGTGTACATATCCATGTGCAGATAGCCGTAGTCAACACACAGTGTGCATACCTGA
>NW_005842175.1:1230700-1252793 GCF_000455745.1 Alligator sinensis
TGACTGTCACACACGTAGATGGGCTAGTTCTTTCAAAGGGAAAGCAATGCTTAAAGAACTCGAGGTAGGACTATAAACAATGGAACAATACTGTTTCCACCATTCTCATCACCAGGGGTCTTATCTTTGCCTTTTATTTGGCCAGAGATGTTAAATGTGTTAAGATGCAACCTGTGCTCAGGAGGGAAAACTCTTTAGTACTACAAAACATTTTTCCTTGAGCAGCTCAGGGAAGAGGTGACAGTGTAAAGTGCCAGATGTACTCCACTTGAGTAGTACAGCAGACTGCAGATTTTACTGGCAGATGTTTGAAACATCTGGAGTAAAACAGCCCTCTCTCTGCAAGAAACTCTTTATGTGGGCTGTCACCTTAACAGGGGTTATGGGTAGCTGTGAGCCCTGGGAGTAAAGCTTGGATTTTTAGAACTTCCAAAAATAGTTTTCCTTGTGACTCAAAAATCCCCTTTCCAAATTAAAGATGTCTCTTGAGACCTGGATACTGGCAACAGTGGAACATATTTCCTTTGCCTCTGTCTCGTGTTTGCAGCAAAAGCATCTTGACAGCTGTCAATGTTGCAGAAGTCTGCAGAGTTAAAAAGCCAAGGAAGCCAAATTCACAAGTTTTGAGGTTGGCACCATGGCTGTGGATTGATGATTCTTTTACATGAGGCAAAAAAATAGGGAAAGCATGTCATGATCCTTGAGGGTGGGGAAGGTGGGGGACAAAACCCCCCACATGGAATCTAAAGCTTTTGTATATGATTAGTTCAAATCCGAGTTGGATTGGTGACTTCTTAGCTTTGAATGCAGTTCCAGCCAGACATTTTTTTTGCATGTGAAATGAAGTACATTAGCAACTCAGTTTCCTTATACAAGCTGACTTCAGCTGACTCTCTGGCTCAGGGACTTGTCCTGAGTGAAGGGATAAGAAGAGAGAAGTAACTAAATGATGGCTTTGTACAGTGGGTACCAGCCTTTTTGACAGGCATGCCACAAATTTGCCCTGTATCCTCCCTGAGTGCCACTCCGATCCTCTTCACGTGTCTAGTCTGCTGCTCTGTTTTCTGCTTCCTATCCCACCTGCTCTATGCTGCCTGTTCCCTCCCCAGTTTGCCATATGCCACATAGGCTGCCTGTGCCATTTGTGGCACACATGCTTGGCTTAATAGATGTCTCTTCTGTAGATTCAGGAGAGACCCACCTTCTCTTTCCCATCTGAAGAGTACAGCGTGTCAACTTAAAGCAAAATTAGAGGAGGAAAATAGCTGACTGCAAATAAGTATTGGTGACTCTCCTACAGGTAACACCACAGGGAATGAACAACTTTGGAATATCTTAAAGCCACAGGGGCATGTCTACCAGACATGGGTTTCTGGTGGTACAACACACTCTTTTCACTTAGTGGAAATGGTTCCACTTAAGAACTGATTCATTTGGGCAGCTGGACCTTGTGCATGGACGAAGTGGCTTGCAGTTGGTTAAGAAGAAATGCAGACCTCATAGTGCTTTTCATGTAACACGTTGCTGCTTTCCCCTGCATTAGCTCATTGTATTTCTAGAAATGGAAATATCCACTTGTTCCCTCATATAACTTCTCACTGGAGTCTCAATTATACTCTGGACAAATTTGTAGTAAGTAGGCTTTACACGAGCTATCACACAGTAAAACAGATGCTGCCAAGCTTCTGGGGGGTGAGCATCTGTTTTCTGCAGTGAAATGTAGACTTTGTTTAAACTTCAGATCTCTGTGAATGCAGGGGAGTTGGATTTCTCTGGCTAACTGCAGGGTCTATGGAATAAGTTAGTAATAAATTAGTCACGTAGATAGCACTGAATACTTAGGGTGTCTTGGACAGAGGTCTTGCACCATCCTGGCAAACTTGCTTTTGGCCATTATTGCCAAACTTCAAGTATTTGGCTTGTGCTTGTTGTTGTTGTTGATTTTGGGGGTTTTTCTTTTTCTTGGTCTCTTGCTGTCCCAAAACAGCCCCTAGAAGCCTGACTGGCTTCAGACATGAAACCTCATATCTCTAGAACGCTAACTGTTGTTCTGATTTGTCTCTCTTGCAGACCTACTCAGGCCTGTTTTGTGTGGTTATAAATCCCTACAAGAACCTGCCTATATACTCAGAAGAGATTGTGGATATGTACAAAGGCAAAAAGCGGCATGAGATGCCCCCTCATATCTATGCTATCACAGACACTGCCTACAGGAGTATGATGCAAGGTGAGTGCTGGCTGCTGGGGCAAGGGTTTTTTTTAATTAGGTTGTGAAGTCTGTGATGTTCAAGATGCTCCACAGAAAAAGGCAAAATTATTTCAGTTTTGTGAGAAGGAATCACTATCCCAATGCAACTTCCTGATCATCACCCATTTGGAAGGGGAAGTATGTAGGGTCAGGAGAGACGGGAGGTTTGGGGGGGGGGGGGGAAACTTTTAAGAGAAAGAGAGAGCGTGAGGTGTGGGGGGGGGGGGAGAAACTATTAATAGTAAGTCATTGAAACCCAGTCAGAGAAAAATGAGCCTTGTTTTTTGTGACCAGCCATAATAGACTTTAAGCCTCTGAGAGCTTGACACAGGTTATTATAACCTGAGGTTTTATTGAGAACTGTTGAGCAGTTTTTCCCTCGCTGAGGGTTAAAAATGATTGATTTGCTAGTTAATGCAGCCTATTATGTATATCATATTTTCATAGATTAAAAAGTCAAACTTTTTTTTGGCTAGTTCGCTGGATATATTTATCAGGCATAAAAAACTGAATATGATTTTTCTGGCACTAAAGCAAAAGGAAGTACAGCTCCTCAGTTAATGCATACCTTGGTGTTGTTTTGGACCCCTTGTATGGATCCCTGCAGTCATCTGTTTAAAGAATGGAAGCCTTTGGTTGGGACACCTGTAAAATGCCTGTGTGTATAGGTGCCTGTACTTTCTCTTCCTGTTTCAGTATGTAGGATGTGTGTGCAGAAGTAGGCACTCTTGGTAGCAGTCCTAAAGGAGACTGAGTATGACCATCTGAAATAGTAACAGATTGGAGCACAACTAGGTGGAGGATTGAAGCTGAAACACTTCCATCTTCATGGAAATAGCTCAACAATTAGCATTAAAAAAACCACAGTCTTGGTAACTTCACCCTCTTTCCACACCTCTTGTATATGACCTCTTTTGAAGAATGACCAGAGGAAATTCAGTTTCTAGTAAATCTTTTTCAGACTAGATGATTTTGGCCAATGACCTTCCAGTCTCCCTTAACTCCTGAACCATTCAAACGTCTTAGTTTATTAGACTATAATAGGGATTACAAAGGAACAGAAAGATCACTGCTTCCCAGGGACCTAGATCAGTGAACCTGAGCAGTTCCCATAGGCAGGAAGAGGAATGCTGATGAAGGCTGCTTAGGATATAGCTCTGCAGGACACTTAATGTGGTGGATAAAGGAAGGTGAAGTGGAAAATTGCTTTTTGGAGATTTGGCCAGGTCCCAGAGGGATGCAGGCAGGATGGCAAAGACTTCCAGGAGTAGAGAGGTAACTTGTTTAAAGGCATACTTTCTTACTGAGAAATACCTGACAGGTTACCTACATGTTGCTCTGTGAAGATGCTTTGCTTCATTCTGAGCAACTCCCTGAGAACTTGCCCTCTCTGGAACCTCATTTCCTCTTTAAACAAAGGGATCTCGGTGTCTGCTCAAGTGAGCAGGGCAGATGTACCTTCTGCACAATACACAGCAGTACAGTTGCTCATAAACTTCTTATCTCCAATTCACTTCCTCTATTGCTTCCTTCTTTCCCGTCTACCCCTTGTCAGCCAGAGCAGGAATGTGTATTTTTCTTTAAACAAACCACTGTTACCAACTTCTTCCTAGCAGAGCTGCTGGTTTGTGGGAAGAAACATCTCTTCTGTGCAGCAGCTTAGGCAATTCCTCTGGTGCTATTTTCACGGGATTCTGGAAAACAAGAGGCTTCCTTTGTTTAGGACTACCACTCAAGCCACTTGAAGTATCTCCAGCAAGCATCCCGTATGGTGTCATTGCCAGATATACTAGCTGGTGCTGAGGACACTAACAGGATGTTGGTAGTTTTAAATGGCTTAAGAGTGATCGGTGAACTTCCCTTGTATGTTGAGGTAGTTCAGAACTACTTAACTGATCACTGATCCATCTCCTTTGGCTTTTTACACAGTCCTTTTCTATAACACTGTACATGATTTTAAAAAACCCAGAAATCCCAGTTCCATTTTTTTTTTTTCCTCTTCACAAAACTGAAGGATGGAAGTCCAGTCTCTGTTTTCCCAGCACTTAATTTCTTTTGAACTCTTTGTGTATTTTATTCCCTGCAGTATGGGAAGAGGTAGCAGGTGGAAGAATAAAGAGGATTGACTACAATCCTATCCCCCTTCAAACTGTTCTTAACCTTTACCCTGCTCTCTCAAAACATCACCTACACCTGACATACTCTGAGCATGGCTTCTGAGCCACAAGTGACTCTTCAGCTTACCACCTGCTGCTCTGCAGAAACTGCTTCCAAAATGGTGTGGGTTCTTTTTCATCAATGGTTGCACTGTGTACGTCTTTCCTGCAGTTGTAAGTAATGCAGCACGTGTGCAATCTATTTCTATTAATTGCCCTACAAGTACTGTGTAGTGCAGGGCTGGGCAAAATGCAGCCTGCCGGCCAGATGCGGCCCACCAGGCCATTCTGTCTGGCCCATGGGGCTCCTAAAAAATTTAGAAAATGAATATTAATCTGCCCCTGGCTGCCTGTCATGCGGCCCTCAATGGCTTGGCAAAACACAGTAAGCAGCCTTCCACCCAAAATAATTGCACGCCCCTGCATTCGAGGGTAGGGGGAGGATGGTGGTTGTTTCCTTTTGCACTGAAGTGTGTTTACCCTCCCACACATGTTGTGGTTGTCTGGTTAAGACTGCTCATTTGTTTCATGGGCTGATGAGAACTGAACTATGCAGTGAATAGCAGCTTTGCCTGTCTGGTTGATTTGCCACAGGTTCGCTTGCTCGGGCTGGAATGGCTAGTTGTCCAGTTTCATTTGAGCACTTGCTGGACTATGAGATCATTCCCAGTTGGCAGTTCAGTTAGGCTGCTGTGATCATACTGTTTGAGAAGGTTTTGCAGGGGGATCTCGGTGTGGGCTTTGTCTTTTGCAAAGTGGCAGAGTTGCTCTAAAGCAGGTATCTAATTCACCATACCAAATGGCAGGAACCCTAAAGCGTTGGGGTAGCTTTATGGCTGCACTTCTGGGAGCAGGAGGATAGAAAGCTGTTGTAATGTGTCAGGCCACAGCCATCTTCCAGGGCAAGGGAAAGCAACATTCCTCTTCTGCTTTCTCCATTTTGCTTAGCCTATGGGGGAGGCTTGGTGCAGCAGTTGGTGGTATGGGAAGAATCTGCACTGAGAACAGATGAAAGGGGCCCTACGCGTTGCAAAAATTGAAGGCGTTTAGGATTAATCCTCATCCCCCAGACTCTTTTTGGAGCCTAACATGCAGGGAATCCTCTGTGGTATGAGTGACTTTAAAGGAGGATGGCAAGCTGGTGACTCTAACCTCTGTCAGCATGGGGTGCAGTTATCTTGTGAGCTGACAGAGCGGAAAAGCCTTGCACGTTAATTGGTTTGAATTCCAGATTTTGTTTGGTTTCACTGAGTTTATGGTATCTTAATAAGCAGCCTGTCCAGGGTTAGGGTGGGGTTGGGAAGGGGGACTGGAGTTGGAATAAAAGCAACTAATCCAGAAACTATTTAACCCTTTGTCATGCTTCTGTGCTGATGCTGGCTTTAAGAGCTTGGTCTTCTGTCTGACACCTGTAAATGCCTCTTTACTCAAGGTGTACCAGTGCTTATATGATCATTGCATGTAGGTCAACTTAATCCAAAGCTGTCCAGTGAGCTAGAAGCATGATAAAAATATTTCTCCATAGTTTGAGTGATACAGATCCTCCCCTTTCCCCCACTCCCAAGTTTACTCTGCTGTACGGAGCTTGGAGACACTTCAGAATTTTAATCTTGCAAGCATAATAACCTTGAAAATACTGAGATGTAGAATAACGTTGTACTTGAACTTTCTAGTTCATAGATTAATAGATGTTAGGGTCGGAAGGGACCTCAATAGATCATCGAGTCCAACCCCCTGCATAAGCAGGAAAGCTGCTAGCTTGTGGGCATTATTTCTTGTAACCCCCGGGGGCGCCTTGGTGAATAAATACTCACCAGTTCCCTTCTGTGCCCCCGTGATGAACTTATAGGCAGCCACAAGGTCGCCTCTCAACCTTCTCTTGCGGAGGCTGAATAGATCCAGTTTCTCTAGTCTCTCCTCGTAAGGCTTGGTCTGTAGGCCCTTAACCATAGGAGTGGCCCTTCTCTGGACCCTCTCCAGGTTATCTGCATCCCTCTTGAAGTGCGGCGCCCAGAATTGCACGCAGTACTCCAACTGCGGTCTGACCAGCGCCCGATAGAGGGGAAGTATCACCTCCTTGGACCTATTCGTCATGCATCTGTTGATGCACAATAAAGTGCCATTGGCTTTTTTGATGGCTTCGTCACACTGCCGACTCATGTTCATCTTGGAGTCCACTAGGACTCCCAGATCCCTTTCCATTTCCATGCCACCCAGCAGGTCATTCCCTAGGCTGTAGGTGTGCTGGACATTTTTCCTCCCTAGGTGCAGCACTTTGCATTTCTCCTTGTTGAACTGCATTCTGTTGTTTTCTGCCCACTTGTCCAACCTGTCCAGATCTGCTTGCAGCTGTTCCCTGCCCTCCGGCGTGTCCACTTCTCCCCATAGCTTTGTGTCATCTGCAAACTTGGACAGAGTACATTTCACTCCCTCGTCCAAGTCACTGATGAAGACATTAAAGTTCTCCTGATGTCCAGGACCCAGCTCACTATTTTCAGTAGAAATGGCTTTATAGCAGTAGAGAGTTGATGCATAGTGGCTTCAAATGAAGGGATCTCTTTTTAAACAGATGAATCATTGCTTCTAATGTATCTGTAGCACTAGAAGCATGGTGGGAGTAGAAAGTCCTTACTTCCTCTTAACTTTTAGACCAGTGAGTATGCAGTGTCCCAGGAAATCCATTTTTGAAACCTGTATATTAGAATTGTTGCAAGAGAGCTTTTTGGGTTAGCCAGGCAATTCTGATCATCTATTCAAAGTGCATGTCAAAACTTTTATCTGTAAAATATTGTGTAAGGTCAGATGCCACACGAATACTTCTTTAAAATTATTGTGAAATCCCCACACAAGATTGTGACAGCATGGGGTAACCAGGGATCAGGTATCTGAGAAATAGCTTCTTTCTAGGAAGTATAGTCTGTTTTCTCTCTCTCTCTCTCTCCAGTCCACCTTGCATCCAATCTACCCCCGGTCTGAGCACGCTGAATGACTTAACAAGGAAACAATTCATTTCCCATTTCATTTTCTGTTGGTGGTGGATTGGATGAAAAATCTTAAGTTTGGGGCATATTAAATGCTCCTTGACCTCTTTGGATGAATCCCCAGTGGTGCCAGACAGCCAGTGTGCTGTTGGTGTTCACTTGGGAGCCTGCCAGAGTAAGAATTAAACATCTAATTTCAAGTAACTTCACACAAGAGTCAGGTTTTTAATAATCTTGCTTCATTAATGGAAGAATTGAGTCCAGGGATCCTGAAATGAACCACTGCTTATGTAGAGTCTAATGTTGATCTTGTACAGTAGTTTGTACAACCTCTGTGGGTTCTGTAGGATGTCTTGCTTCTAGAATTGTTTGCCTTCAGCAGCTGTTTTGTCTAAAGGACAATGGTGGCTATCCTGAAAAGTATTCAGTGGGTAGGAAAAGTGTGCGTCAAGCTGGTGTGGGGGGTGGGGGGGGAGATGGAAGTAATAAAGTGCTATCGCTCTTGGCCTCCCAATGCAGCATGTGCAGGGCAAGATGAAGAAAACATTCTGGCTGCCCCTCCATGGATTTGAGTGAATCTAGTCTAATAGGAAAATGATAATGCAGTACAACACCCTGCTTTTCCCTCGGAGGGGGAGATTCAAGTTCTTCCATGGTCTACGGCTAAATTTGTCACGTTTCATAGGACAAACTCCACTTGAGCTGACTTTATATAGAACTCGAGCCTGAAATAGTTTGCGTGTCTCTCTTGCATGTTTACATACTTCATAAATTTCAGAGTAAATAGGGCATTTCTGGTTTTGCTTAGCTTGACCGGACTCACCAGCTGGCATTCCAGCCTTTTTTTTGCATCAGACTTGTTGGAGCTGGTCTAATACGCTCAATTGTCTGCTTCACAAAGGGGGTTCTGCTTTACCTATCCTTGGATACCAAACTCCTGGTGACAATACTGCAAAACTTTAACTGACTTTTTTTTTTCCAGCTGCATCTTCATTGATAGAGGAATGAGCTCTTTGGGTCTTGGGGAAGCATTAGGCATTTTTAAAATGGCATAGGGATCTCAGTATTGCGGTAGTGTTGGAGTGATGTTGTAGCCATGATGGTCCAGGAAATATGTGAGAACAAGGATGTTTTCAGTTGGGTGATTTCTCCCAACTGTGCAGCTAGTCCAGTAAAATACTACTATAAAAAAAAAAAATCTCCTTGCATGTCTCATAAGGATCCAGTTCATTTCCAAGTAAAACTGAAGGAAAACTATGACTGACATCGTTAGATAAATATCTAAAGTAAACCTGAGGATGGGGTCAGGGTCATTGTTAGGTTTGGGGCTTGATCAAGGAGACTCGTAATTGAATGGAAACAGTGGTGTAGCTTGTGAGGTCCATAGCATGTTATAGACTCAGTACATCTTCTGTTTTGCATTCAGAACCCTCAGTATCTATGAAATATTATTACTAATAGATCAAGGAGCATAAAAAGTCCCTTACCTCAGGCCTGTGGCTACCACTGAAAGCCAAAGCAGAAGTGCTCGGGCAGGTTTGGGGTTTTTTTAAACTGGCTAGTTCTGATTGTCAGCCTGTCTTCTGTTATGGTGCTGGGTTTTCTTTCTTCCTTGTCAGAACTTTTATAAGCACTTATGTAGCCTAAAATTGCAGTCAGGATCGCTTTCCTGTTTTGCTACTTCCAGATTCAGATATGGCATGCTGGAGAAAGGGGTGTGGGATTTGGTCCAGGAATGAATTGGGGAAATAAGGTGGAATGACTGTTTGGCTCAATAAGGTGTGCTTTGCTTAAAGCCCTAACCTTAGAAATCTGGGAGCTTCAGCTGACAAGAAGCCGAACCTCCAGGTTGTGTGACATACCAACACTACTTCAGCTCCCCTTGTCTACCCCAGAGGTTCTGTTGTTGCAGCTGGGCCAAGGCCACCTTCATGTTAATCCTGCTTCTGGATTTTGGAGGAAGTTTGACTTTGTGACTGTCTGCATTAGTATGTTGCTTCAATTACTCTTCGGTGCAGCTCTTCCATTCTTGCTGGCAAGTTGACCGCAGTGCTGTCTAATCCTGCTCATAATTGGCCTGAGTGGTTTGCAGGTTAAATGCCAGTGGTGCTTCAGTGCTGGGGCTCTGCCAATGGAATAGCTCTGAGAAGAAACTTGGAGATGAATGTGGGTGTAGATGAGGTCACTGCATAGGGCGCTTTAGGAGCTGGCCCTGTACATGGGTCAGTGGCTTTAATGAGACTATTTTGAGGTTAGAGGAGCTGAGAGTGGTAGGAGATGGAGGAGATACTGCATGATGGAGACTTCTTTTTTTCACTTTAACACTAAATCTGTCCAGGTCTCTCACTTCAGCTCAACCCTCTCATTTGGTCAGCCAATCCAGTTGCTTAAATTGGACTGCAGGCAGTAGCAGTAGTGCCAGAGGAGATTTAGTAACGGAAACCTAGAGGGCTAAGCAGTTTCTCTGGCCTTGCTTCTGCCAGACGTTGCGCTGTGGTTAGGAGGCGGGGCAGTACCATCGAGCTATGGTTTAGCTTTTTGCCTTAATGAGTCAGCTATAGGCAGGGGATTGCAAGCCAAGCCTTTGCCTTTCAGTTACACTTCCTCTTAGCTGGAGAGATGATGTCACCATTGTGTGAATGCTATATTACTTCTCCTTTTATGGAGATGAACAGGCTCTCAAAACTGGAGTTGCTCATGCAGAGGAAGTGGGTGATAAAGGCCTTTTAGGATGTTCTGTAACAGATGTGTAGCTTAAACTGCACATTCTGTTCCAACCTCTTTCTTCACCACCCCAAAATCTCTAAAAACAAAAGCTCTGAGTTTGAGGTTGTAGCCACTTGCCCATTGTACCAGCACATGCAAAAGCAGGTCCAGCACTCCCTCCAATTCATCTGGCCTCTCACGGTAGAAGGTTTCATTGATGAGCACTGTGTACATGATGCCGCCTTAGTCCAAATTGCTGGTTTAATAATGCTTTTGGGAGGCAAGTGCTTTAAGGCTCTGAAACAAATCTAGAATGAGATCTGATATTTGGGGATCAAGATGACAGGACTGGGCGTTGCCTTTTTTTTCCTCCCCCCACTTTATAGCTTGAAAATAAAGAGCAGTCATCCCATGTTAGGTAAATTTGAAGACTGTATTGTTTCTCAACTGTGGATGCTTGAATCCACTTTTGTTTGATTGCTCAAATACGGCAGTAAAATTTTGCTCTGCCAGCTGGTCTGAAACACAGAAACATGGCTATAATTAGACTAATGAGCTACTTAAAGACATGATGCAGAAGAGTAGTTCTCTTTCAGGTCAGAAAGCAGATGCAGGTTACTTTCATTTACTCTTTCCTGACTGTCCTAATAATAATGAGCAACTGAGGCTGTGGTACCCAGCATTTCCTGCCTTGAAGAGTAGGTTGTACATGCAGTCAGTGTTGAAGCCAAGCCACACTCCGAGTTGAGGACTGCCCAGCATACCTGAAAATGGGTACCTCTTTTTCTGGCAGCTGACCTCTAAATCTTACATCATAATGGACTGTGAAAAGTCAGAATTGTATGGAACACGTAGCAGATCCTGGAATTTAGAGCAACTCCTAAACTGGAGCAGCTTCTAAAGAGTTTTGCTTTTGTCGTACTTTAACAGCTCTTTTTTGGCCCTTTTGATGGCTCTGACTTCCTGTTGCTCAATGTATTATTTGAGTTGTCTGTCTGTACACAATTAGAAGAATTCCAGCTATCCCAGGGACTGCTGCTTTGCAACTCTGGGAAAGAATTTCCCCCTGGATTCCAAAGGGAAATGTTTCCTTTTATGGTAGTGTCTGCATACGGCCTTGTGACTTGCCTGTGCTTGCAGGTACATTCCTGCTGACTTAACGAGGAGGTGACTAACACAGCGGAGAATGCAAGTGGGAGGGGGCAGCATAGCACTGAAAGGTTCTGGATGTCCCTGTCTAGGGCTTTTCCTGCCTGCTCACCAGCTGAAATGCTGAGCCTATTAATAAGGTGCGAAAGGAAGGCTTTGTATTTTGCCAGTTACCTGTAAAAGATCATATCGACTGGGTTCCACTGCCAAGTTGCTGCCTCCTTTCCTCTCTTCCTCCTACCAGCTTCTGAAATCCCCCTCTGACCAAATGTGACAGAACTGCCCCCCCTGGGCAAAGTGACATCAGCTCTCTTTGCTGACATCTGGCTAATGTGGCTGTTTTGACAGCATGTTGTTGCACAGGATAGGGATGCTTCTGTTTAATGTTACCTCTTGTTGCCAGTAGGCGTCCTGCACATGCCCCTCTGGAACCCAAATTTGAGCCTAACTTTTTCTGCTAGTGGATCGGCTGCTTGTTGCTTACTGGCATAGTTTGAAAAGGCCATAATTACTCAGAAGCACAGTATTCTCCGGGACCACATCCGTCTCTAACAGAGAACCACCCAAGTGTCTGTTCTCCTGAAATGCATTTCCTGAGGCTGTGCACAGATTACTCATTAGCTATTGCCCTGATCCACCCTCAAAGTACCCAGTCTGGCGCGTGCCTAGATGATCCATTGACCGACTAGAGACCTTCATGGGTGTGGCCTTCTGAACAGCCTCAAAGGTCCAGTCCCTGCCTGCCCCAAGCAGAAGGGGAGGGGTGATGTTCTTAAAGATATTGAATATATTTGTAAGTCTTCAATGGGTTTAAGAGTTTTATCTTTGACCAAAGGCAATACAGGTTTGTAATTACGATTGCTAGATGTTTTCTTTTGCAAGACTTGTTCTGGTCGCTTAAAACTTTGCCAGACTTGGAAAACTTTTTGATTAAGGTATTGGCTTTGCCTGAATATTTTTTTTGTAATGCTTCAGGAAAATGATGTCTTCTGAAAATGAAATTGGGTGGAAAATATGCTGCTTTTTCCCCATGTTAAAAATGTATATGGATATACAGGTTTCCCTCGCTTTATGCTGTACACGCATTCCTGGAAAACGGCGTGTAACTCAACTTAAACTCTTAATCTGTAGCACATGGGTTCCCAACCTGTGGTACGTGACCTCGATGATCCAGCCTTGGTACATGAATCAACGTGGAGATGATGCTTTTGTGCCTCCATGCTCTGTAACAAGGACTGCACTCAATAGGAGCTAGAGGATAGTATCAGATGTATTTTTCTGGTCCATGAAAATTCATCTAAATGGCTAACAAAATCCTTATGCTTGCTATCTCTCCTATACAACATACAGCCTGTTGGCTGGATCCAGCCTATGGGGCTGCTGGCAAGCCACCAGAAGTTGGGGGACATGGCCAGGAGAGTGGTCTGCCACAGAATCGGGGGCCCTTGGACCCCAGTGGATGTGGCAGTGAATGGTGGGAGGGTGAGCAAGGTTTGATTTACAGTTCCAGCCGCTTTGCCTATCGCCACCACTGTGGCCCTATGTCCTCACCTGCTGGCCCTGACAACACTGTGTTGGAGCCACCATGTGCCCCAAGCCAGAGAGAGGTGCCGCTACTGTGTCCTGTGCTGTAGCAGCAGCTGCATCTCCATGTCAAAGCTGAAGCTGCCAGAGCTGCTGCTGCCACTGTGTACCCTGGGCTGGGTCTGACCCACAAGGAGCTGCATGGTCTGATCCAGCCCAGGGCACAAGGTGTTTGACATCCCTGTTTTATAGAGTAGTAAGCTAGAATAGGGAGACAACTTTTTACCTCTTTTATATGGCATTGGTGAGACCAGGACTTGGAATGCCAGGTACAGCTGTGGTGTTAACATTATTTTTAAAAGATACTGCAAAAACTGAAGAAAGTACAGAAAAGAGCCTGCAACATTGAAAGCTAGGGTAAAATCTTTATAGCCAGAGACTTGCGCTTGATCTCTTGTTTTCAAAAAGAGGCTTGAACAAGTATTTATTTTCTTTCCTTGAAGATACTGGGAACTAAACTGTTCTTTAATTTGGTGGCAAAAGGCATAACGAGAAGTAATGGTTAGAAGCTGAAGCCAGACACATTAATATCAGACATCGGACACATTTTTAACAATGTAGGTGACTAACTGCTGGAACGGACTCTCAAGGGATGTGGTGAATTGTCAATCTCTTGATATCTTCAAGAATGGATGCTTTTTTGGAAATTGCTGAATGCAGAACAAGGGTGATTGGGTAATATTTAATGGGTTCTTAATCCAAGAGGTCAGACTAGATGACAGAGGCTAAAGCCAGAAGAGAATGATTCTAATTTGTTCAAAGTATGAGCCTTTGTGGGAGCAGGGTGGAAACAGCTTTTTGCATGTGCTCACTAAATATTTATTGGGAAGTTATATTTCCTATTAGAAGTGCATCGATATTGGTTGCATATCAGATCGGCACTAAAAAAAGGAAAATCAGTATTATTGGTTATCAACTTTTTTTTGGCTGGTGTAGCCGATTAATGTCGTTGATAAGTATAATATGCCTTCTGGCTGTGGCCTCTGGATGCTGCTTGCATGCGCGCAGCTGCACGCATGCACGTGGCCAGGAATGCATGCCAGTACCTGCAGGGCACTGCTCTCCACACTGCTGGGCAGTGTGGAGAGCAGTGCCCTGCAGGTAAGTCTGTGGAGGGGAAGGGGTGTAGGCAAGGAAAGGGGCATAGGGGGGTGGATCAAGGCCCCCACGGTGAGGGAGGGAGTGGGGCTGGGACTAGGGGTGCTTCCCAGCCAGGGTGGTGAATGGAACCCTGGGCAAGGAGTAGGACGGAGTTGTGGGTGGCTCCTCCAAGGGGCATAGGGAGAGGGGGCAGCTCCCTGCTGATGTGTACCCCGCCCTGGGGGGAGGCATGAAGGGACCATGTGGCCCCCCAGGTTTGTGCACAGGGTGGATGTGGACTGCTCACTGTGGGTTTGGGGCTTTCAGCTCTACTGCCTTTCCCTTGGGAGCCCTATGCCAGCCATGCATCCCTTGCCCACCCAGCAGCAGTGGAGGCGACAAGTTGTGCCTCCTACAGCTGGCCTGGGGCTTCCAAGGGCAAGGCATCAGGGTGGAGAGCCCTGAGCCCACAGCAAGCAGCCGAACTCCGACCTCCGCCCTCGCCCTGCTCAGCTCCTCTCCAGTTAAAAGCATCCCTGCACTTAAAAATGGTGGTGGCAGCCCTTGAACTAAAGCTCACTTGATGAGCTTTAGTTCAAGCACCCTGCCAAAACCAGTGCGGTGCTTCATGGCATCTGATGGTTAAGGATATCTACATTTCTGTCCCCCCTCCCCTCCCGTGTCTCACAAAGACTGTTAAAGTCCTTGAACGTTCACCACCCCAGCAGTTCTACATCTCTTGCAAAAACCATCGTCTAGGAATGTTTTACTACCTTACAAGTCTGTACTGACATGGTTACCATTTGCAGGGTCTTGTTTCTCTTGTTTCTCATGTCGTTATGCAACTTCTTCACCCCCTTTATCCCAAACTAACATGGAGTGCATGCCCCAGATTGCGCTAACCTACACCTACTATATATCCATGTAGATGCCATGCATGGGATCCTATATTGTCTTCCAACTTTACAAATCCATATAAAAATCATAATTTTTAATGTTTTCTAATATAGTCTGTAATATATCACCAATCCAGCTCTAGCCTTGGGCTACTAGAGTATTTTTATTTTCTTATTTTTTTCCGGTAGCAGCTGCTCCCAGCTGCTGGAGCTGCTGTGGCACTTGGCTGAGGAACACAGAGTGAAGGGACTCTCCTGTGTGCTCAATGCTCCCCCTGCTGGTGTCTAACAACATTTAAAAAAAAAAAAAAAAAAGGAAACTTCCCAAGAGTCAAACACAAGGCACAGGGGGCAAGGAAGTACATGGGACTGAGGTTGTTGGGGCAGGAGAAAGGAGCCGAAAGACATGGGGGAACAGGGGCAGGAGGTAGGAATTGGGGAAGGTATAGTAAGAATTTTTGTGATGGGGATAAGACTGAAAGGGAGCATGGAGATTGGAAGGGGAAGAAGAACAAAAGGGGAGAGGATGATGCTGGGAGAACAGAGGCAGTGAGATCTATGACTGGATCTGTCCCAAAAACTGGAACTGAACCCAGGATTTGAGTTTCTGCTTGCTAAACAGCAAAGGAACATAGCTAAGGAACCTAATAGCAAGGAGTTCCATTCCTCCTTATGGGAGGTCGGCATAAAGAGTAGCAGCCTTCTACATCTACCTGGTGCTTGGCTGCCTTCAGGATGGGGACTGTATAGTGAATTGAGCCATCTGTTACAGGCTTTACAGTGCTGACAATCATTTAAGCATTGGAGCCTCTTCCAAGTAAAAGGACCTCAAGTGTGAAGTCCTTGGTGAACTTCAGAAAGTCTAGATACCTCTCCCTTCTTGGAACAAAGCGTTCTACTTTAATGTGGAAGTTTTAGCTTTTTTAACTTTTCTTTGGGGAATTGGAATATCCTGATGCTGCTAAACAGCATTCCCTCTAAGCTGTGCAGCGTGGACAGGCATGCCTGCGCGGCCATGCACACCACACCGCTTAGAGGGAACGCTGCTGCTAAATGACCCCAAATGTAGAGCAGTATGGTTCCATGTGATGAGATGACTGGGCTTCTTAATTATGGGTCTGTTTAACATGGGGAAGTCATATTCCTTTAACAGTTATATAAAAGAAAAACAGCAGTCCAAGTGTTCACCTCTGGGCCCTATACATCCCTTGATGGCTTAATCTGTGGCCCTGTGGGCTACTGGTCTGGGCACTGCTCTCCTACCACTGCTGCCAGTCTCCAAGCTCCCCTCCCTCCTCCAGCTTCCACAGCCTTCCTCCCTGGGGTGGTGGAGGGGAGGCTGCACCATCCATGGGGCTGAGGGACCCTACAGGAAGACCTGGAGACCTTGCTTGGCATGAGAGCACTGTTATGGCGTGGGGTGGGAGGCATGCGGCATGGCAAAGGGGTAGTCAAATACTCCAGTGTGCAGGGTGAAGAGCTGGTACATCAGTGCATTGAAGGGCTGTCTGCAATAGTAATGGAGGGCAGCCTGCATAACAAGGTACAGTGTGTGGCCTGTGGCTCCCAGGCACTTGGACAGCCTTGAAGTAAAAGTTGCCAGTCACTCACTCAGAATAGGAAACCCCACTGTTAAGGTTGTGCATGTAACCTGGAGAATTTAGTCCCTTATATCCACGCATAGCAATGCCATTTTAACTGCATGATCACAGGTTGTTTTTCCCCTACCAGCTGTGTAATGGATGGAGCTGCTGTGGGAGTAAGCAAGTGTTGTAGCTAAGGACAAGTAAAACCCTTTCCACATTGGTTACAGAAGTTGGCAAATGAGGCAGGGGAAGAGAGGATGGTTCCATGGTGGAGGCAGTTCATTGCTGCCTGGAGAGTTGGCCGCCATTCCTTCACCACCACAGACCTCCTCTGTGATTCTGGGCAAGTCACTTAAGCACAGTAGCAGCCTTGAGGAATTTTTATCTCTTCTTCTGGGCATCCAGCTTGAGCCATCTAGGCACCGATTGGCAGAAGTGCTGGGAGTAGTGCTATAAAACCCAACTTCTCTGAAGACTCAATTGACAGTTCTTTAGCTTCTAATTTGTGCGCCTCCATCCTGTTTGTGTAAAGGGGGTGATAATAGCAGCTTGCATCATGGGGTGTTGTAAAGCGCAGTTCATGGTTTTAAAGATCTGCAGTCCCCTGGGAACACGATAGAAAAGCCCACGCAGAAACTAATAATCCTGTACTGAATGCAGGGTTTGGACAGCATGCAGCAAATACGTGAGATTGTATACTAAACAATGAGAATAAAAAAGCAATCGCTACCCAGTTAGTGAGCACCGTCCATACTGTTCACAGAATAAGCCTGGGTTTGGGGCGGAGAGGGGAGGGCATCTGCATGATCCCATACAAAAGAGACTGTATTGTAACAATGTGCACATACAGCCAAATTAAGATTGTGGGGGCAGCTTTCATCCTGGTGCTTCCTAACTGTTAAGTGCCAGTGCATTGTAATGCAACTTTAATCATTACTCAAGTACAGTACTGAGGGGGGGGAAAATCCAATCCTTGCTTCACTTTTATGATTCACTGTTGGGAAGCACCAGGATTAAGGCTCCCTTGCTTTAAAGTTAGGTCAGTCTGCTCCCTTTTGTATCTCTGCTGGGGTTTGAGTTGCATAGGCTGTTCTGTATGTGCTAGCCAAGTCAGGAGATGCAGGGACAGATCAACAGAGGGATTCTAGCCTTGCCCCAGAAAAAGCATTGTAACAATAGATACTGGTTTATGCTGCATAAAGTACATGTGGAGGAAAAACATTGCAAATAGCTATGGTGTTTCCACATTTAGGAAGAAGCAGAAACTCTGGAGAGGTTGTTAGGTGGCTAGCCACAATTCCAAAAGTGCCTGCATTAGAGGGTTTATTATAAGCTTTTGGTCTTCATGCCTTGGTCAGTGCCACCATATTCCCTGAAGTTAACAGATAGATAGCCTTTCATGTGAGTGAGTTTTGCCTTCTTTGACCTTTTTTTGTTTTTTTTTTGTTTTATTTCAGATCGAGAGGATCAGTCCATTCTCTGCACGTGAGTATTTCTATTCTTCAGCTTGTGCTGGTGGCAGGTCTTTTGTGTCTTTAAGGCCTTCCGAACAGACTTTTATTGTGAGTGTGCTGCAACAGGAAGTCAGATGAAGTTTTAGAGTCTAGGAAGCATTTGCTTCCATACTTTCTACCATGAAAGTCCTTCCCCTGACTAGATTTTACCTCTTTCTGCAGAATTGCTGCTTTTCCCTTACCCTGCTCCCCCTTCCCAAAAGTGGTCTTGAAGTGGGTGCCCTAGTGGAAACATTGCTTTCTGCATAAAAATGCTTGGACAGAGCCTTTGTGAGGAAGAACTAGTGTAGCAATTGGGGTGTATGTTCTCATTTCTGCTATCCAGGCTGATGATAATGTAGTACTCTACATTACGTACAAATGGTTGTACTCTACACTGCAGTTGCCTTTGGCCAGCCGCATGTTAAGCTGAGCCTCATCCTTCTAAGTTCTGGTGTTGAAGGAGTTAAGTACAAATCTTTTGCTTAGAAAAAGCCTTCCTTTGAAGGCTTCACTTAATTGCGTTTGACCCCCCCTTCCTCCCCAGCTCCACAGCTCTCCCCCAAACTATTCCTCAACCACTTGGATGCAAAGGCTGCCAAGTGACTGGAAAGCAACATTTCCTTTATTCTTCCCAATGTCCTTCACAAAAAAGTCATGAGAAACTGGCTGAATGACAGGATGAGAGAAGAGTCCCAGCTGTAGGCTATCGATCAGTGGACTGTTTGGGTTCACTGTTTAACTTTTGCTTTTGAGTGACTTGCCATTACAGTCTTAGAATAATGTTAAAGAGCTCTATGGCCAACAGAAGGATGCATGGTGTTTAAAAATATGAATGCATTTTTCTCCTTTTTTTTTTTTTTGTTCTTGAATGAATCCCAGGCTCTCTCTCTTACAGAGGTGAATCAGGAGCTGGTAAAACAGAGAACACCAAGAAGGTTATTCAGTATCTGGCTCATGTTGCTTCCTCACACAAGTCTAAAAAAGACCAGGTAAGAGACTTTGCCAGCTTAAGGAATGGCCCACCAGCTATAGCACACTTGAAAATATCTGTTATAATTTGCTGAATCCCTGATGGTGGATGAAAGACTAGGAGCCACCTTGTGCCAAAGGGAAGGGAGAAAATACTGAATTATGGAACCTTGGAAGTTTTTTTGGCAAACCATGGGTCATGGGCCATTGTCCTACCTAACGTAACTCCTTTGATTTCAGTGGAGTTGAAGCAGGGCTACAACTTTGTCCCCTAATGTCTTGGCATAATATCTGTGTACCCGGAAGCGCAGTGTAAACAATTATCACTCCTCCATCATCTGACACATCATTTTAAAATATGACTGGTGATCAGTCCATGCAGTTTATTGACTCTGTCCTTGGAGTAAAGGTTATGTCCTTTCATCCATGCCACAGCTTCCCTGTGCCTTGTGGCTGGCTCTGAGTCTGCCCTCTCCAACTTGGAAACTGTGGCTATAGCTACATAGGTGTGATTTAAACCCAAGCCTGAAACCATAACTAATAGAACTCTAAAAGGGTGGAAAGCATCAAATACAATAGGACATGGGGAGGGAGGGTCTTTTGAAATTGTCTCACTTATATTTTCTTTCCCCTCCCTCTCCCTTTGATGGATTATGGCCGAACTCAAGAGTTGTATCTTCGTAGGTGAGCTGCACGTTTACTGCACGTTCTGCACCAGGAATGCGTTTTCTGTCAATCTGTGTGATTTTTTTTTTTTTTTTTTTTTTTTCTTTCAAGCAGCTTCTCACTACACACCAATGTCACTTTCTGCAACTAGACCAGTCCTGTAGACAACTCACGGTTGTGATGCACAGCAGCCTTTTGTCAGATGCTCTCAACTGGGGACTAAAGTTATATCAACACATTCACTCATCCTGTGTGCTCGGTATTAATTTGCACTCAAAGTTTCTCTTGCAGAACTTCCCGAACACATTGTATGGGAAGTGTTCCTGCAATTACCTCACCAGTGGAGTTGTAGGCTTTCTAAAAACTGCATAGATTCTGGTGTGCATGGTGTCCCTAACCAGATGGACCTGGCTTTCTGTCTAGCCCTTCACCCCAGGAAGTTAGCTGTGGGTGCAGGTTGCTGGGAAAGGTCAGGAAGGAGCTGCCCTGCATAGACTGGATGTTCCAGTATTGTGAGCTCATTAGCCAGATTTAAACACATGGGAAATTTAGTGAATTTCTAAGCTTTGTAATGAAACAGACACCAAGTGCATCTCGTGGCGGGGGGGATAAAAATTTGCTCTTGGTAACTTATTGTATAGGCATGCTGCGTGTGTGTTTGGGGTTGGAGGAAGTGGTAGATGAACCAGAAACTGTCTCTGCATGCAGACATGCTGTGTGTATGTGTGCGTGTGCACACATTCTAATGAGTGGCTTCTGGAATCCAACCAAAACATAACTTTCCACGTGCCAAACTTACTTGAGACATAGGAAAGCTTTTTCCACAGGCTGTCAGTAGCTGTATTTAGAAACAGCTTTTTTTTTTTTTTTTTTTTTTTTTTTTTTTTTTTTTTTTTTTTTTTTTTTTTTTTTTTTTTTTTTTTTTTTTTGCTTTTATATATACTTTTTTTTTTTTTCTATGAGTATGTGTGGAAAATAAAACTCTCAAGCCCATGATCCTACTGCTGCTTATTCTCAAGAAATACCAAGTATCTGGCAGACCAAAGATCTGCATAGGGGATAAGCTAACCTTTAGGTGTGCTGCTCATGATTTCTCTGAAGTCCAGCTCCATTTTTAAAATTACTGTTATAGAATTTTGCAAGTGACTGTGTGCTGTTAACTATGGGTGTTTACTGTCAGCTTCACTAATAATGATTAGAGCTATACAGGATCATTAATGTTAGATGAAGATGTGCCCTCTCTGCAGCTGTCCAGGACTTTGCAAAGCATAGGCCCGAACCTGGATTTTAACTATGGTCTCTTGTAGATTAGTTAAGTAACTCTTGAGACCTTGGGTCACCCATCAACACAGGCTTATTTCCCCCCTACCCCCTTCCCGGATAGACTAGACTTATACTAAACCTCCCCTGTAAGCAGTGGGCAATAAGTCTGGAAATGGAGCTTCTATCCAGGTCTCACACGGACTGTGCAGCATGGAAGTGGTGCTGTATGCAATGGTCTAGAAGGTCTTGCCTTTCTAGTATCTCTTAGTAAAGGCCTGAAGTTCCTGCTTTTTCAGGAACAGTATTTCTAGACCCCTTCTAGACTTCTTCTGTCAACTTCAGAGGTCCTTTTGCATGAAGGCCAGGAACTTTTATTGTAAGGTGCTATAAAGTTATAGAAGTTTTTGGTACTGTAAGGTTATAGCAATTTCTAATGCGGTGACTAACATTAACCAGCTTCTAAATTAAATATCAACCCATTATGGTAATGAGTGATGTACTGATTTTTGTCCCCTATGCAATTTCATTAGGATCCCTTCCCCACCCCTCCCAGTTTTGGGAATGTGGGGTGAGTGAACTGGGGCTGATGCTTTCTGTCTTTGCTCTCTGCCTCTTCAGATGTCTTAAATCATGGGAGAGAAAAGAACATCATCTCCAAGACTGAAAATATGTTTAGCTTTTAATTAGAAATTGAAGTAGTATTGCCAAGTGTTGCGATTTTTATCATTAACGGGGTGGTGAACTGTGCTTTTATTCTTTTTTAAATCCCCACCACTGGAATTGCATTGCTTGAGAATTTCTGCTTCCCTTTTTTTATAGCTTTAAAAAAAAAAAAGTGTCTGATCTTCATATTTGCAGAGAGAAACTTTTATAAACCCAAACCTCAAAGGCTGAACAACAAAAAGGGAAATAAAGTAACCTCAGACTTGTCTTTTTTATAGTCTTGTGATTTAAAAAAAAAATAAAAATCAACTCATGGCTTCTGAAGGCCTGGCTATCTGTATGTAAAAGTTAGGGCTGGCAAAACTCCTGCCATCTCTTAAATTTGGGGCTACAGGAAGAAATTCGGTGTTTTAAAAGGCATCAAAGATCTTGGTAGCCTAGTCAGATATAGAATCATGGTGGGAATACTCAAGAGCCTGCACCTTCCCAGTGACCCAGTCCCTGCTACTGTTGTATGAGAGATACTGTACACACTTTAAATGCATGCCATTTAAAAATAAATAAATAAAAAAGATCAAGATCAAGGACCTGCAATTACAGGTGCTAAAAGCTGCTAGTGCCGTAATGATAGGATCCTGGGAATTCCTGCT
>NW_005842175.1:1252803-1268723 GCF_000455745.1 Alligator sinensis
ATTCTAAGGATCTGTTTGGAGAGGTGGGAACCTGACTCTTCTTTATGGAAGGACGTGTAGACCTCCATTTGCTGCTGCTTCTACCCTTCTAGCAGAGCCTGGTAAAACTCTCACATTTGGAATAGCAGTATGAATTCTGTTCCCTCCTCCAATGAGGCATAACCTTTTAGAAGCTGCAAAGATGCTAGCTTCAAAAGCAGACAAGGTTCTTTGGGTAAATTCAATATCTTTTATTAGACCAACTAAAATAGTTGGAAAAATTGTTCTTTGCAAGCTTTTGGGTACAAACACCCTTCTTCAGGCTGAGGAAGTCTGCAGTTGGTCTTTGCTCTTCCTGGGTGGAATAGAATAGAAGCCAGAGGCCAGTATGTGAGTGTGCCAGTCGGTGAAAATGCAGATTGAGGCAGTCAGTGGGCGAGAAACAGAGGGGGAGGGGGAATGTAGACCTGGTGATAAGATATAGCTAGTAAATAGTAGAGAGGTTACCTGTTGTATCAGATGTTAGGCAGGTTATAATGTGCCATAAATCCAATGTCTGTTTAGTCTATGATTTTTTTTATTTTTTATTTTATTTTATTTTATTTTTTGTACCTGGAAGATCACAGAACACCACCTGCAGGCTTTCTCAGCCTGAAAAAAGGTGTTTGTACCTGAAAGCTTGCAAAAAAAAATTTTTTCCAACTAAAATAGTTGGTCTAATAAAAGATACCTGATTTACCCAAAGAACCTTGTCTGCCTATGTCCTTGAATCAACATGGCTACAACCTATACCCCTGAAACGCCAAAAGCACACTGTTTTTCTGTATAACATTTACATTATTGAAATATTCAAGTTACTTAATTCAATATGAGAGAGAAGGAGTTGATGCTTTTTATGGTAGCATTAACCTCTTAATTGGGTGCACTGTTGGAGTAGCATGCTTGGACTTGCTACTGCAGAAGTTTTGCTTTTCTGTCCCACAGCAATATTCTATTAATCTGGATCCTGTGATCTGCTTCTGACTTGTCTGGTTCTGGCCTTTTCCTGTTCCTCCTGCCAGAGCCTGAACTTAATACTGTGACCTGCCTAGAGTCACTTTATAGATTCTGCTGGTGTTGTCTTTCCCTTCTCTACACATTACTCTACTAACACCGATCTGTCACTATTTGTCCTTTCATTCCTGAGTTAAAAACATGACAGGGTTAATTTGTCTGCAAGGCACATGTTGCTATGAGACTCTCAGTTTCTGGTTTCTTTTGTAGCTAAATTTGACCTTGCAAATTTCATTTTTAGCCAAAGTCTGACTGTCATTTTCCTCTAAACAGTTCCTTTTTGATCTCTCCCTCCTTAATCCTGCAGTGAAGTTGTACTGTTGAATGTGTGACACTGCTCATTTCCATACCAACAGATTGCAGTCACAAACAGAGGATTAGGGCTTCATGGGATCAAACGGGGGAGAATGGCGGGTGGAAGGGTGTTTCAGTTCCTGCACATTGATGCAACATTGCTGACCAACTTTTTTAATAGCAAACTTAAGGCTTTCTTCTCAGTACAGCCAGTGTGTGGCCTTGTGATGATTAGCAGCTGTCCCAGCTTGTGTTCACTTCCTATGTTGAAACCCTTTTGTACATGCTTGACAGTGAATACAGACTTCTTTGTGGCTGTTTGTTTTGTGCATACAACTCTACAAGCAAATTGCAATGATTAGCCTTGTGAAAGGAGTCGGAGGAGAACATAATGTGACCCTGCTCAGTAAGAACTAGGAACTCCAGAGTTCCAGGCCTAGGCTAGGGCAGGTCACTTGATATCTCAGCCTTAGCTTCACCATCTTTAAGGAAGCTAACACTGTGCCTATTCCTTACAGAGGTACTGTGAGAATTGGCCAAAGTTGCTTGTGCACCTTGAGAACAAAAGGAGCTAGAGAAATGTTTCTTTCATACTACTGCCTCCACAGGTCTGAATCCTAGAGATCAGCATTCATGGGCAAAATGTTACAGTATTCCTGTGCATCATCCAGCAGTTGCAAAGGCTTACTAACAACTGCTGAAAGGAGAAATGTTAACCTAGTTGTCAGTTTTGGTATCAAGGAATTCTTTTTGCCTATGGCTAATCTTAAAATATATGAAACTCTGGTGTCCTTGCAGAGAGAAGAGAGGGCTGTTTGTTTTTTGTTGGTTTTTTTTTTTTTTTTAAATGAGGAAAAAAAAGCCTACAGTCTATTGAAAAACGTTCGTGTTTCAGCAGTTGACTACTTGGCATGGGTAATGACTCTGACTTGCCTATGGATTCCAGCACTTGAGTGGGGTGTGCTGGCAGAGCAGTTGGGGATCATTAGCAAATACCTTGGATGTATGGTTTGAGCCTTGGTCTGCACTTGTGGTGATGACCACCCCCAGTCAACTCGGTTATGAACGGGTTTTTGGCCTAGGGATTCAAACACAGCTGGATGATGGCTACAGAACCTGGCGTATCATAACCATGCTAGCCCTACATCAGCCTGGTAGGCCTTTTTGTCCTTTTTTACTTAGCACTCTGGTGTCAGGAGGAGTTTTTGTTGAAATAGAGGGTTATGTAGCCTGTGTTGGGATACAATTAGTTCCTTTTTCCACATCCTTGTAAAGGAGGTTTTGCTGGTCTGTGTGGGGAACTGAGAGCCCTGGTGCAAGTGAAGACTTTTAACCCCATGTCCCAACAATTTGATGTATGTTTTGATGCTCTGTTACTGGCAGCGTTCAGGTCTGTCTCCCAACAGAAAGTCTGTGTGTGAGGCCTTTTAATATTTACTCTTCATGCCCAGATAACCGCCCGTTGCTGGGCTCTGGGCCTAAGGTAGGAAAGAACATCCTTTTTTGTTGCCCCTGGAAAGCCAGTGGCGTAGCCCGATAGCCAAAACCTGGAAGTTGTCTCGGAAGAGGGGTGGACTGCATTGCTGTGAACTAGAAAGGAGGGGATATTTCTTGAGGAAACAGGCTCTCCAAAATAAGAACTAGCACACCCCAGATATTTGAGACCATATTCCAAAATCCAATTTAGCTTCTCTATGCAGGTGCCAAGCTGATCTGAGAGGAAGCTTCAACCTCCCTGACTAGTTAAGTCAGAGGGTCCAGGTTAAGGTGTCAGACGGCCCATTTCATCCACTTCTGAATTTTCTCTCTAGGGAGAACTTGAAAGGCAATTGCTTCAGGCTAACCCCATCTTGGAGGCTTTTGGAAACGCCAAGACAGTGAAGAATGACAACTCCTCAAGATTTGTGAGTATGGTCATCCTGCCTGAATGCTGCTGCCTCCAGCTTTCTGGAGGAAGGAGCCATGAGCTTGAGGGGTGTTTTGCTCTGCTTTGGTGCCTGGCATGCAGCCCTGGGATGTCCTGGTCTCTGTTTGGCTTCTCTTGAGTGAAGTTGAGGAGCAGTTTTCACTGGTCAGGGGATTATCCATGAAGTGGTGCTGACAGGTTTGAGCTCCTGGTATGCAAGATGCTGAACTTGTGCCAGAGCTACTCGTGCCATTGTTTCACTCTCTGTTCAGCTTCCTAACTGAGATTAGTGATCCTTAGTATATTTATTCTGGAGTGCAGTGGAAGGCAACGCAGGGAGCAGGGGGAAGTTGCAAACAGTTGAAGGTAAATTCTAGCTGGGCACAGGCAGTTTAGAAGGTTTCTTATCCCATATGGCATGTGAAATTGAGGAGAGGGAAATCTACTTCAGCATTAAACTTTAATGCATTTCCTGGCTCCTAAGCCATTTGAATGCCTTGAAATAGCTCTTTATTGATGTGTTTTTGATCCTGGTGAGTACTTTTTAAGTAGCTGGTGTTTTTGTGTTGGCTGAGGTTGTGGTCTGCTTAAACTTGCTTGACTTGTTGAATTTTTTTTCTCTGCATTGGCAGAGGTCCTAACCTAGGCTTTCTAATGTAGTGGCAAAAAGTAGCACTAATATTTCAATTCATGTCTTCCTCAGGGAAAGTTCATTAGAATCAACTTTGATGTCAATGGCTACATTGTCGGAGCCAATATTGAAACTTGTATCCTTTCCATGGAGCCACTCAACAGAAATAAGATACAGGATGTGGAGGGGAGGGGGGTGATAATGTACCTGTTTGTCTACATACAACCATTTAGTGTCTGCCGGCTCTAGGATGAGGTAAGAGGGATTGAACTTTCCTCAGAATATATCCATCTTGGGCTAGCAAGGTCCTCTTGAGAGCCTAGCGAGATCCTCTTGAGTGTCCATGGACAGCAAGAGAGCTTGCATTGAAGAGTACAGCATTTTAGAACCTGACTGGGGTTGCAGCAAGAGTCCCTCATGGATGAAATGACATCCTGAGTAGCCTCAGGATTTTGTGAGACCTTTCATCTCTAATCAGAAAAGGCAGAGCAGAGTGGCAAGAATTTCTTTGCATTGACAGTTCAGTCGCTCATCATGCTGTGCCCTCTGCTTGGCTAACTTGGAGACTGGGATGGAAGCACAGTTTAAATTGAGTCAGCCAATGGGGTGTTGAGGAACTGTTGGAGGAGCCCAAACCTTTGAAGGGGCAGTGCAGGGCAGTATTAATCAACCTGCCCCTCCTAGGAACTAGGTTGAAAGGTGCTGATGTTAAGTGTAACTTCCCTCCTGCCATGGGTGATGAGAGTATTGTATGAAGTAACTTATCAGTATCTCCTCTGGTCCTTGACTCTATGAAGATCTACTGGAGAAATCGCGTGCAATTCGTCAAGCCAAAGAAGAGCGAACCTTCCACATCTTCTATTACTTACTGTCAGGGGCAGGGGAGCACCTGAAGAGTGAGTACTTTTTGTTGTAACTGTAGGGTTCCTTCCTCTGCAGCTTCCCTATGTTTCCAGACACTTGCAGTCTTTGGCCTAGTATTGTTCACTCTTTCTAAATACATGGATCTTCCTTTCACTCTGCTGATTAGGACCTTCCCCACTCCTGTTTGGTTTCCTCAAAACTTGCTTCTCTAGTTTCTTTCTGTGCTTATCTCATTGCTAGTGATACATCCACACCCTTCCATATCTAAACTACAATTCCATGTATGACCTTGCCTTTTATAGTGTAAGGTCCTCAGGGCAAGAATGGTCTCATTATAAACTTGGCACTTAGCAGAAATTAGAATAACATTTGGCACCTGAGCAACACTAGATGTGCATGTTGTTTGCTAGCATAATGCCTCCATAATTTTAGAGTAACCATTGCTTACTTACAGGAATCTAACCCCACACAGTATGAGGCCTGTAGGTTGGAACTGGGGGAGGGTAGAGGTGACAGGGAGAGAGCCCTTCTCAGGAATGTACTGTCTCTAGGGCTATATATCAACTTCCAACTGATTTGAAACAAATGCAGTATGAGATGCTGGGGGCCCTTCACTTGCAGGGCAGTCCTTGCCTCTAATGGAAGTAGAATACAAGAAACACCAGGGCTTCTTTTGGCAGAGTATGCCAAGACAAATGAAGTGGTCAAAAAGCAGTTTCTAGGTAGAAGAATGATCTAATGTAGAACTACAGAAATCCAATGCCAAGGAAAGTAATCTAAACCCTGGTTCAGTTTTTCTCCTGTCCCCAGCAGAAACAGAGATGAAGGCCACATTTTTAAAGGTAAAGGGGTGCCTGATAAGCCTAGACAATTTTGAAGAATCCACTTAGGTAACTAAATTCCTCTGAGAATCTGGTGCTGATCTCTTGGCTAGAGAGAGGATAGAGTAACAAAGGTTGTCTTGTTCTCCCGCGTCTGACTCTTGAGAGGCCAGAACAACTAATCAATGCTAACATACAATGTTTGGAAGCATTTTTAATGAGGTTGGAACTGGCAAATGTTAACAAATTAAGAGCGTAGATGGCTATAACTGAACTTTAGAGGAGCTCAGGCAAAAAGAATGATTCATTTTGGACTTGGCTTCAACTACTGCAGAGAATGCTAGTTTGTTGTCTATAATGAAGGCTACAATAACTTCTTGTCTCTCCCATTCTCCTCTAAGCTGATCTGCTGTTGGAGCCTTACAACAAGTACCGTTTCCTTTCCAATGGGCATGTTACAATCCCAGGTCAGCAAGATAAAGATATGTTTCAGGAGACCATGGAGGCAATGAAGATCATGGGCATCCCAGATGACGAGCAAATGGGTATGGATCCGTTGAAGGGCCTGGGGAATGCATGGGAAGAGGGGATAAAACTGTTGTAGCTAAAACAAAACAGAAGTGTATCAAATTATAGTATGTTTAGTACATAAAGGTAGGTAAGCCAGTGATGTGTCTGAGCAGAACGCTTGGTGGAGGTGATGATGCCTCTACCTGGAGGCCTAACGAGAGCAGTCTAATTAACAGCCATAGTGACCTGTTGTCAGTGTTTGATGTATATTGTAGAGCATACCTCGTCTGGTGAATAGAAGTTTCAGTAGTTCATCTACAAAGATGGGGTGGAATGTTTTGTCCTCACTGGTCTAGGTGTGAAGTGCATTAAATGTCTCATTAGGCTTACAAGAATAATACATATGGCAGCCGTCTGGACAGTAAGTTTATTTAGTTTGGAGGGAGAGTCTAAACACTAACTATCTTCATTTAGATGAGACAATATAAAAATAAGCTGTCTGTCTGAGTGCCAGGTCTCCCCATTCAGCTGTCAGGCTGTTGGATTTCTTACCATGCCAATGGGAGCATGTGTGTTTCTTTTCTGCCAATCCTGAAGTAGCATCTGTGGAGCTCTTGTTCTTTGTGGACGTATGAGTCTTGCTGCCAGAAAGAATCGTGCTGTAAAATGGCTTGTACTACGCTAGGCAGAAGGGAGGAGAAGAGTCCTCTACATGAGTCCCTTTGAGGGAGTGAAATCACCTGACGATGGCTTACTCTCTTCAGTCCTAATAAAAGTTGCTTCTTGTTGAGTGTTGGTCAGTGCAGTATGAGGTCAACATTTTTCAATATTTGACATTGACAATTTTCCTTCCCTATTCTGGAAGATGCTTGGTATACACTTCCCCAAGAGGCATCTGCATTTGTGAAACATGGCGATAGAGGTATTTCATTGTGTCATCAGCCATAATTGTAGTACAGGTACCCTGATGCCCATGCTTTCCTGCCACACTTTGTGTTCTGAGGCATGGACGTTTTCACTATGCCTACAAGGAGGTAAAAGTGATCTAGATGAAAAGAATAGATCACCCCACCCATAACTGGTTCACGCTCCTGATTGTTGGAGTTGGTTTGCTCTTTGCCTCTTGCCTTTTCATGTATTACTGTTAAACAGTGAAAGATGATCCTCCAATCTGATGCTAAGAGGAATGAAATGTCAGCTTGTGCTATTTACTTGCCTGATACTTACCTAATGTAGTCTCACTTCCTTCTGAATGAGACCTGTCTCTTTTCCTTTTTACTCTGAAAGGTTTGCTAAAGGTTATCTCAGGTGTTCTTCAGCTTGGCAACATAGCCTTCAAGAAAGAGCGCAACACAGACCAAGCTTCTATGCCAGACAATACAGGTAACAACCCACAAAAATGAGAGATACTTCTCTTTGCAAAGACTTGTCTATCGCAGTCAAGGACAGACCCGAAAGCTTATATTTTTTTTAGCAAAATATATATATTTATGCATCACTTTATCTTCTGTAGGATTGCAGTCAGCTTTGGGTAGGAATGCAGCAGTGTTTTTGTGCAGGTGCTGGGCAGGAAACACACACGGCAACCAGTTGAAACTGAGTTATGCTAGTGTCATGGGAGTTGAGCCTTAATAGTTGTGCTCACATTTTTACACAACTCAAAACAATCCTCTGACTTGCTCCATGATTTAAGGAAATATCCTTCTTGTTTACAGTTCTGCCCACTGTAGACTAGGTGGCATTTCTCTGGTGAGTGTATGGAATACCTACTTCTTAGCTGCAGTTTCTCCTTGTGTAGTTGTAAATAATACCCTATCTCACTTGGAAGGAGCCTGCCCAGGAGACATCTCTCCAATACCCCATTAGATGTACTGCCGAAGCATTTATAATAGACCAATAAATAGGAAGCTGCTAAAGTCCTTTAGAAAGTGGGATTGTGGTTGTGTTTTGAGTCGTATCATAGTTTAAGTAATCTGCTTCAAATAATTTCCCTCCAGAGAGGAGAGGGGAACTGTTCTAATTTCAGATTAAAATCCCATCCACTGATAATTGCCTGAAGAGACCCTGTAGCAGGTGCAGATAGAATCATTAACTTGAAGTCCTTTCTAGTGTTTCAGCTACTTGGAGGCATCCTCAAATCAGGGGCAGGCTGTTGACTTGCCTGTGCTCTCATGCTACTAACATAGTGATTCACTAATATCCTGTGAAATTTACTCCTGTGGCTTAACACACTCCACTGGGTTTTTTGATCTCTTCTCTTGATTGTCTCATTAACCTGCTGTTCCGTTGAGAGCTGTTTGATGCCAGTACTTGACCCCCTGGGGAATAGATTGTCGGGAATATCTTTCTCCTCCATTGGCTTACTGTGAAACAAAAGGAGAGTTAGCCTTAAACTTGTCTTTGCTTTCTCTTCCCCTCAAGCTGCTCAGAAGGTGTCCCACCTTTTGGGTATCAATGTGACAGACTTCACTAGAGGAATTCTCACTCCTCGCATCAAAGTGGGACGAGATTATGTCCAGAAAGCTCAGACCAAAGAACAGGTATGTGCTCTGCAAGAGTAAGTGACCACTGGGACTGTTAGCACCACAGCATTGAGATTAAGGGTACAGATGTCTTTGGTGTACACCTTGATTAGCCATCTTAACTGCCACAGGGGATCACAACTGGGCATAAACAAAGTAATATTGAAACTGCTTTAGTGTTTGCCCTCCTTTCCTTGTATAGAAGCTGATAGTGCAGGGTAGGGATGGCTTCTGTCTCCCATGCAAAGTGACTGGGCTTCCTGTGCTAAGGAAGCGTGGATGCGACTCAGGGCTGGCAGTCTCTCTAGGGCAGAGCTTTCCAAACTGTGTGCCGCGACACATTAGTGTGTCGGCGGCAGTGTGTAGGCGTGTCGCGCGAAATGCAGAAAATTTTGCGGAAGGGCACCGCGGAGCTCCCTTACTCGCGTCTGCTTCCCTTGGCACCTCCCCCAGAACTGAATTACTGTGTCGCGAAATGATGCATGTCTAAAAAGTGTGTCACCAACATGAAAAGTTTGGAAAGCTCTGCTCTAGGGCGTGAATTCACCAAGTGCCTTATGCCAAATTGGCATCTGCCTGCTGTCTAATGCAGGCAGTAGTCTTCTTGAGCAGGTCAGGTTCAAGGATAGTGGAACTTGCTGCTTATCCTTAAGATTAGGCAAATGTCACAGAATGTTCATCCTTTTAAGGTGTAAAATGGAGTGTGCAATGTGTGGCCTGGACCCAGCACCACAAGTGCTGCACAGGACACCCCCTGTGCAGCACTCGTGGTGCTGGGTTCATGTGTCAAATGATACTTCTGGTTCTAGTCCATCTCACAGACTGGTCAGTGACATTCATCCAGCCTATGGAACAGAATGAATTTGAGGCTCCTGGATTACTCTAAATGTTCTTATTTTGCAACCTGAGAGGCTGCCATCCTTAAAATCTCTGCTCTTTGAGAGGACTAGACAGAATTTACTTTTCTGAAAGCACCTGGTGTACCATCCTACCAGAAGCTGGATGCTGGAACTTGAACTTGATGCACTCTGCAATACGGCGAATCCTCCATTCCTTCCTACTGAGATGAGACACTTAGTCATTTTTTTTTCAGCTGGAATAGTCTCTCAAATGAGACGAGTTTTACTGAGTTGGGAGTGATAAAAGATTACAACCCGAGTCTCCATTGTTAACAAATCCTTGTGCAATTTAGTTTGGGCTTGTAATGTGACTCTAGCTTTTGTTTCCTTCCTATTCAGGCTGACTTTGCCATTGAGGCTCTGGCCAAAGCCACTTATGAGCGCATGTTCCGTTGGCTGGTGATGCGCATCAACAAAGCGCTGGATAAGACAAAGAGGCAGGGGGCATCCTTCATAGGAATCCTTGACATTGCTGGCTTTGAGATTTTTGAAGTAAGCAAGCATTCTGTTTTTGCAGCTAATGCAACAGATTTTCTGTTCCCTGGACTTAAAGGGAGTTCCACTGATGAGCAGTGTCTGATTTATAGCCTTATGAAATGCCACCTAGTAACTATTCTTCAGTGTTTCACGTTTTGCTGCAAGTATTTAATCTGCATACCTAGTGTATCTGAGGCACTGCTTCCTTCTAGAGTATGTATCATGAATATTGTAGCCATATGTATAGTTCTGTGTAATCTTGATTCACCTTTGATAGATTATAGTCCAAATTATCTCTTAACCTTCAGTGTGTAAATTAATGATGTTTAGAGTCTTTTTTGTGACATGAAGTTTAAGAGGGTTGCTGTTTTGTATTTGCTTAAAAATATTCCAGGACATGTTAGAGAATGATCCCTTGACAATTATTGTTCTTCTGCTGCCTGCTGAAAGTTAGTTTTCTGCAAAGGACAGTGCACGGGTCAGAATAAGCCTGGATGTGCTCCAACTGACACACTTGTGCCTATCCTGCCAACATGTGCTTCTTTCCAGGACCTGTAGAAATCCATAAGGAAATAAGACTGTGTTTGCCATTGCTCCTTTAGCACAGATTTGTTAGTGTGGGGGGAGCTCCTCCCTCCCCACATTTCAGGCCCCTATTAGTGCTCAGTTCTAGGAAGGTTGTTCATCAGCTCTGAGGCAAAAGGAGACTTTCCTGGTCCCTGTTCTGAGAAACTGCAGCAACTCCTCCTACTGTTACTGGTAAATGCCTTGCAAAGAGTTTGGAGAACTGTGTGCATATGAACTCCCCTAGAGGAATGCAAAAGTGGTGCAGTTGTGACATGGAACTGCAGTTATTAGTAGTCTTTTGCTGGTAAAAATACTGCCAAACACCTGGAGTACACTGGCCATTTGGCTAATATCCCTCAGATGTAGATGTGATCATAGATGTTGATTTTTTTTTTTTTTTTTTTTTTTTTATTTTTTTATCACTGTTCCAGTTCTCAAGCAGAGCTGGCCATTGAGGTTGAGTATCCCTTTAACTTCTTTTCTTTACTTGACCAGCTGAACTCATTTGAGCAGCTGTGTATCAACTACACAAACGAAAAGTTGCAGCAGCTCTTTAACCACACCATGTTCATTCTGGAGCAAGAGGAGTACCAGCGAGAGGGCATAGAATGGAACTTCATTGACTTTGGCCTGGATCTGCAGCCTTGTATTGACCTCATAGAGAAACCGGTAAGGAGCTCATTCACATCAGAGCAGTGAGAAGACTGCCACACTTGCTTCATAGTCTTAAGGTTTGTTATGCTTACGGCCCCCTGAGGCAGCCTGGGAGCTGGCTTTTCCCAGCCCTTGTAACCCTCCACCTGAGCAGTTGAATTTGTCCATTTTCCCTCTTGTCTTCAAAAAATACACTGATTGGCTATACCAGTGTCAAATTTTCTAAATCAGTATCATATGAATGTCACCTGTTCAGCCATTTATCTTTTTAACCAAGTTGACTTGATTTGCATAGTGTCTGATACAGATCCAAACCCTGCTATGATTTGGCAGGCTGCTAAATCATCTGAAACTGTAATAGGAAACGGTATCCTTCCATCATAATGTCTTGTCTACTAAACACACCAGTATATGAGTAAAATTCCCTCGTTGCTCAAAGCGTATAGATTGATTTGTGAAAACTTCCTGCTGTGATGCCCTGTATTCTCATTCCTTGTGTCTCTGCTTAGAAAGAGTAGCACAGTGTGTAGTGCTAATGCTCTTTCTTCCATTTAAAACAAACAAAACAAAAATTTCTACCTAAAGTAATTGTCTTTATGAGATCTTCTGTACATCTAGAAACCAGCTGTGGAACTAGAGGAGTTATTTTGCAATTTATAATAACACAGAAGCAGCTAGTCTGTTTTAATACAACTCCTGCTGTTTTTAAACTTGGTTGGGTATCTTTCATTTCAAAGTGCTGTCAGTATTGAGAACAATACTGCTGTGCCCTTACTGAGATGTTCTGGTATCTCTCCCTCATCTAGGCTGGTCCCCCTGGCATATTGGCACTGTTGGATGAAGAGTGTTGGTTCCCAAAAGCGACAGACAAAAGCTTTGTGGAAAAGGTGATGCAGGAGCAGGGCAGCCACCCTAAGTTCCAGAAGCCGAAACAGCTGAAAGACAAAGCTGACTTCTGCATCATTCATTATGCTGGCAAGGTAAAGAATGTCTGTTGCATTGTGTGAAACTAGGTGTTGCAGCATTCTCTATAGACCTGTCAAGAGTTACTAGTTTTTGGACTGTCAGTGCTTCTCATATCAATGGAAAAAATGTTTTGGTTTTCTGGGGACCCTCTCAAATGCCCTGCTGTCAAGGTGCAGGAGAACTTACCTGCAATACACCAGCTAAAAGCATTGGTAGTGACAAACTTCAGTCTATGAGGCCAACAAATGTTGGTGGTGACTTGGCAAGTTCAGAGCAATACCATCGCACAAAAAAAAAAAAAAAGACATAACTTTCCCACCTCTGATTAAATGTGTTCCTCAAATGGCATTTCCAGCATGGTGTATACCTACTTTATAGACCCATTCACACTTTTCACAGAGTAAACCATTAGCTGTTGCTCTGGATTTGGATTTTGCTAATGCTCAACTGGATTCTTGCTAAATGTTTTGTGGAGTGTCAGGGGAAGAATCAAATCTGAAAACAGTAGGTAACCTTGTTGCTTCTATTCTGATCTTAGGCCACTTATGTACAAATGGGTTAACATGGGGCAAATCAATTCACAAAAACTGAAACACATGGCAGCTTCTTTAAACCAATTTAGCCTCACCCCAAATGAGCAGATTTACCTCTAAATTTTACTAGGGCTAAATTTGTCATACTTTAGGGTAAACATTCTGTTTGCTAGCACATAGTTGCTCTTGCAGTGTGCTCCAGGTGTATACCTTAAGCTTTGCCTCTCCATTTGTGGACCCAGGTAGTTAGCAAAACTTTTTAGCCTTCTCAGAATCCCTTGCAGCCCCACACTCAAGGAAGACCATTTTAATCACTCGAACAATTTTCTCCCCAGGTGGATTACAAAGCAGATGAGTGGCTGATGAAAAACATGGATCCTCTGAATGATAATATTGCTACTCTTCTCCACCAGTCCTCGGATAAGTTTGTGTCCGAGCTATGGAAAGATGGTATGTGTTAGAAATTCTCTCTCTTCCTACTGGCAGCTTCTATTAAAGAAATTGCATCTAAGAACTAGTATCTGATGGTCAGAATTCTGTAAGATGTGCTGCTTTCCTCCTTAAAAATGAGCTACTGAGACCAGTGCAGTCTGGAACTTGCTGCACACTTGCTTTGCTTATTCTGCAGTACTATACACAAAAGAAATATCCTCTCTGGCTGGAATGAGGGGCTCACATGCCCCTCTTTAGCCTGTGATTAGCCTGTCACGTGCATCACAGATATTTTCCAACTCAAGAATCCTAGGTTAAAATGTGAATCAGTCAGCAGCCTGTAGCTGCAACATACACACATGAAATCTCAGACGGTTGACTTAGTCATAGATGCTGCTACTCATGTTCTTGCTGCGGTGTCATTAGGTATTTGACTCTTTCCTCTCTTGAGTTTCTGTTGCCTTGAGTCTTACTGTTGCTATCACTCTCTTGTCTTGGGTTTTCTTTGACGTCTCTGTCTGTTGCAGAGATGCAGAACGTTCAGAGAGCCTATTTCTATCAACACTTTCCTATTCTTCATCTAGAACCAGGTGACTGAGAAACCCGGCTGTTGTGTCAAGTGTGTAACGCAACCTAGAGCCATGCAAGAAATGCTTCCGTTAACTCTTCTCTGTCCCTTTGCCATTCCCGCTTGTCTGTCTTTTTGTTCATTTCCTTTGCTTTATGCTACTGGCCCCTCGTGAAGTTTAAAAACAAAAGCAAAAATTGCACCTTGCCGGAAGGTATGTAGACTCATGGGCATAGTCGCATGCTGACTGTGCAGTCCAGGGTCTTGTGTAGGGCTAGCTAAAAGCAAGCACTTTTGTCATCTGTTTGGATGCAGATCCAGTGATACTGGATTTCAGTGCAGGATTTGGAGGGGGAGGGTTTTGAGATGGCATCTCTAAACACTATACTCCAATTAAATACTGCTCCAGTGGCTCAATTTGCCTTCAACTGCTGACCATTTGAGAGATGGATGAATACTCTGACAGTGTGTTTTGTTCTGTATGGAATATGGCCATCAATCTGCCTAGTGGCCCTAGTTCTTTGGGAGGCTGGCAGAATCCATTCAGACTCCAAATGGCAAGCAGACTGCAGTTGATCAGTCCCTATGCTTTGTTCCTGTCTGAAACTTCTGCTGCAATCCGTTGTCCTTTTTACTGTCTTGACATAGACTGGGATCAAGGTGGTTAAGAGGATTGTTCTGTTCAGAGGCCAGGGTGCTTTTTTGTGGAACTCCACAGTGACACCTTTTTTCCTCCCTTACCAGCCAACCTGGACCCTACTCTAGCTACTACTGTAGAGGTAGCAGATAGCTGTGTTCGTTAGTTGTGTGCCAGATAATCCTCCCCAACATGTTCCCTTTCCTTTATGGACAGTCAACTCACAAACAGCTTTTTACCCAGCAGTGCTCAGGTTAAATATTCCCTCTTGGGATACGTTTTACCATTGTGGTGAGGAATCACCTCCAGTTTTCATACAAAACAATAGGCAAGGTGAAGGAGCTACAGCTGATGTAATTGTTATGAGCCAAAGGAGATAAGGATGTAGCATTCTCTCGCTCTAGTTTTGGAGCCTGGTGAGAACTGAGTAGAGTCATTGGGAAAGGAAATTCTATAGCTTCCCCTTGTCATTGTCCCCAAACTCTGGCCTGGTTCTAGTGAAATTGTAATGAAAAAATGGAAGCGATTTACTTATGTAATTAGGTGATGGCTCCATCAGTTCTGAGGCTGATCCTTGCAGTACACTAGGAGGCCAACAAGATGGGGATCTTTAGGAGTCTTACTTTTTTGAGGAAGTGCAAGTCTGTCTAGTCTCTGACTTGAAGTGCACTTGTACTCTAAAGAGTGACTCAAACAATGGCATTGTGGAGATCGGCATTTTATGATCCCAAACCATGGTGGTTCAGCTTGCAATTAAATATGGCTTTTTCTAGCTGCCAGCCCTACAGATTCAACCTGGGATGTGTGAGTGAAGCTGAATTCTTTCCTTGTACATAACTGACTGAATTTTTGGCTCCATTTGGATCAGTGGGAGGGTGGGGGGTATTGATTGCCTTTAAGATGGGAAGATCCTAAGTCACGTCTGTCAGACTAGCAATTAGAAATGCCATCTCTTACCTCTAAATTGGGTAAGTGTGGTATCTAATTTGCAAGGTCCGCCATGCCATTTCTGCTTTGCCATTCAGAGTACAGCTGTTCTTCAGCCTGCCAGTGGGGGATTTGTTGGGAGTGTGAGAGGATCTAACACTTGGACACCCTGTCATGAGCTGTTGCTTTCTTTCCTTATTGCCCCCATGCCTGCACAGATATTGTACAGGACCTGGACACTTGTGTAGAGACAAGACAAAAAGGATCCTGCAGCATCTTTCACTTATCCTGTTCTGCCCAGTTGTTCTTTGTGCATTTTCCCCACCTTATCAGGCTGTCGCAGAAATGTAACATGCTTTCCTTGTGTTATCTTTAGTTGATCGTATAGTTGGGCTGGATCAGGTGGCCGGCATGTCAGAATCAGCATTGCCAGGGGCCTTTAAAACCAGGAAGGGTATGTTCCGAACAGTGGGACAGCTCTACAAAGAACAGTTGGCCAAATTGATGGCTACCCTGCGGAACACCAACCCCAACTTTGTCCGTTGTATCATCCCCAACCACGAGAAGAAGGTAAAGGCCAATACAGTAGACTGCTACCAGAACATCTTGGGAATGAGGGGTGGACTCATACAGGCTTGTAGGAGCTATATCCTCTCTCATCTCTTACTAGCCTTGTAGGG
>NW_005842175.1:1268754-1273847 GCF_000455745.1 Alligator sinensis
CCAGTGATTGCACATGATGCACAACAGAAATAGCCTGATCACTGTTACTTTTGATAAGTGTCTCAAATCAATGATGTCTAATTAGTTCCCTCTGTTCTGCTCAAACACCAAAGCCCTGGCAGACGTTACACCAGTTAATCATGCCTTTAGTATTCCAGTCACACATTAGTACAGTTAATAGTCCACTAAAATGAGGAATAAGTCAGGAAGTTATTGCACAAAATATGTGTACTAACTTTGTAGCTGGCTCCCTTGTGCTTTTAAGTTGCACATGGGGCCAGGCATCAGCTGATGGGGCTTCCACCCTTTGGCTCTCAAGCATTCCTGAGGCTAGGGTGCCAATGAGCTGAATGTTGCTCCCAGCCTCAGGGCTCTGATAACCCCCTGAGGCTGGAAGCCCTAATCATCTGCTGCTTCCAGCTTTGAGAGTGCATCAGAGCCCTTGACCCTCTTGCACAATCCTGACCTTGATCCTGAGGCTGGTAGCCTCATTCAGCTGTGGCTCCCAGCCTCCGGGACACATTGAAGCCCTTGACTCTGATGTGCTTCCAAGGCTGAAGGCAAAGGTCAACTGACTTGGTGCAGGGTAAGCCTGGAATCATTATCTTGGGCAATATGGTGCTATTGAGATCTGATCCCCAGTCCCACAAATGTGCCTCTTGCCATGGTACTAAGATTAAACCCCAGATCTCTTTTAACTTTGAAGGTAGTTACTTACTAGCCTGCATAAGAAGGTTTAAGGGCATCCCTTATGTCTTCCCCTGACATGAATTCTGCACTGAATCAGTATACTGGGGGTCTTATGGAGATGGGGAGGGAGGGGAAATCTTGTAAAGCTTTCTGTGAAATTCCTAATTGATGCCTTCCCTCGCTAGGCTGGCAAACTGGATCCCCACTTAGTCCTGGATCAGCTGCGCTGCAATGGTGTGCTGGAAGGAATCCGTATCTGCCGCCAGGGCTTCCCAAACAGAGTCGTCTTCCAGGAGTTCAGGCAAAGGTAATGCTTTTGGAGCAAGGCTGAATGCCAGCCTCTTCGTTTTGCCAAGTTAAGTGCCTGCCCCGTAACTGCTTGCTTTTACTCCTAAATTGTCATCACTTTTAAAAGGCAGGGAACCTAGCTGTACATGGCTGTGACCTAGGATTTTCCCCCTGCCTCATTTTATAGGAAGGTTTTCCCAAAGGGTACATTCCATCCAGTGGATTTGGACTGCCTTGCTTCTCCCTTATAGCAGCTTTGAATATGGGAAATAGGCAGGTGGGATGGAACACAGACCTCATGCAGGACTGCTGCTTCACAGTCTGATACCACAAGGCACAACTGCTGCAACTTATAATTTATCATTTGCAAACCATGAATGCCCAATACATTCCTGCAGTGCTATGTTTGTCCTGTCTGATCCTGGCAGCAGGCTGGTGCAGTTTGCATGATACCTTGCAGACTGATCTAACACCTTTGCTCATCCCCCTCAGATATGAAATCCTGACTCCAAATTCAATTCCCAAAGGATTCATGGATGGAAAGCAGGCCTGCGTGCTGATGGTAAGCAACATCCTAACTTGCATTCTAGGGAAGTTGTAAGTGGCCCTTCCATAGGCTCATTATAGAAGCCGTAGTGCACGCTCTTAAGCTGGAATAGCAATGTCTAATTCAAGGTGGTCTGACATTAAAGCAGTTAGGGCCACATGTCCCACAGGCAACATAACATGGGGGGCAGCACTACAAGGGGCCATGCCTTTCCCCACCCCCCACCCAAACCGCATGTCCCACATATGTGTGTGGGTGGGTACCCTCCTTGCTATCCCATCCCCCCCACCCCAGCCCACCCCCTGCAGCTGTTCTCCTACTTCACTGAACCACGTGTGGACAGACATCCTCCCTCTGCATAGCATTCTACCCCACCTTCCGCTCTCTGAGGGTTCCCCTGTGGCACCACGCTGTATGGCCTCCTGGACTGCCAGCACCCTAGCACTGTGGGCTGTGCTGCCCTACCCCCTGGTGCATGGCTATGAAGCCAAGGAAGGGAGGGGGAGCCCAGAGATCCCACAACACTAGCGGCCAGGTCCTCATGTTAACCCCTGCCAGGCCACCAGTTGAACAGCCCCAGTCTAATCTAGTACAAGGGAAAGCTGCTGAAGATTATGGAAATCAAACCCCTCTGATTCTACGGGGCATTGGTTCTGGTCCAGTATCAAAGGAGGATTTTTCCTGCTACAAAGCTTAGACACAGGCATAGGGCACTTTGCAAGATGACAGCAATGCAGGTAGGACTGGATTGTTCAGTGAGGTTAAACTTGCCCATAATGCTTAGTAATTTGCCTTGAAGCCCATTTTTCTCTTTAGGTAGCCTGTGGTGACAGCCAGTTCTAATGCAGGCTCCAAGCAGTCTCTTCAGAAAAGCCCACTTTAGAGCAAAAGCACTGATGGGGTGCAGTTCAGACTAGTGAGGCAGAATTACCCTGAAGATACCCTTTCCACTGTCCCAAGCAGAATGTGACCAATTCATCATCGTTGGTGCTAGGCATCTGCACTGACCAGTTCCTTGGAGGGGAAAAAAGAAATTTCTTGGGACTCTTCCAGTAAGGTTAAGGAAGCTAGAAATGGTGATATGGGAGCAGTCAGTAGGTGTATCTACCCTTTTCAAGAAGGGAGAAGGTCAGCCCCAGTTGCATGCTCCCAAGAGCACACTTGTAGATTCAGGGGAAGGGATATGTTAGCTCTCTTAAGTTTCATGTGACATTTAGAGCAGTCCTCCTATTTCTAATATTGCATTCTCTTGTTCCCTCTCACACTTCAGATCAAGGCATTGGAGCTGGATCCAAACCTTTACCGGATTGGACAGAGTAAAGTATTTTTCAGAGCTGGAGTCCTTGCTCACCTGGAGGAAGAAAGAGATCTGAAGATCACAGATGTCATTATTGGGTTCCAAGCGTGCTGTAGAGGCTACCTGGCCAGAAAGTAAGGACCCTCTTCCATGATGCACAGCAGATACATGCATGCCCATTGACGACTGGCTCAAGTTTCAGCTAGAAATGGTTCCCTTTAGACTAACTCTCTTGTTAAGACTTGAGTTTGGAATACAGCAGCTAGTCCTTGTTTTAGGGTTCTTCAGATCTCACATACATCTTTAAAAAGAACCTGACACCAGGACAGAATTTCAGTACAGGCAGTCCTCAACTTGCAACGTTTCTAAATTGACACCCCATTTCAACTTTCTGACACCAGTTTTGACTTTACAACGCTTGACTCGATGCGATGCCATGCCAGCGAACAAGTTCGCTGTGTCACCCACCTCCCTGGAGAACATCTGTCCAAACTTCCTTGGACGCTTTCTTTAAGAAAGCAGACAAAATTCCAAAAAAAAACCTGCAGCCAAGACTCCTGAGAAGACTCCAGCCAAGAGCCCTTCAAAATATCCAAACAAGAGTCCTTCAAAAAGTCCAGTAAAGTCACTTCAAAGAAATCCTTCTAAATCAATATGATTGCTATTTACAATAGAAATACATTAATGTAGCTATATTACTCATCTACAGTTGATCGAGTACAAAATTCTGGGGTATTTTTGGTGAAAATAAGGTATTGGGCCTTGGTTCAGGAACCAATCCCCTATTTATTGTTTCTTATGAGAAAATGGGTTCCGAGTTGCAACGTTTCAACTTAATTGGTTCCTGAAAACCGCATCTTGTGTTGTAAGTCTGAGGACTGCCTGTATATTGACTGGCAAAATCTTGTCAGAGACTTCTTCAAGGACATATCTGTGCAAGTGTCTCCCATGTTGAGTTTGGAGGCAGTAAAACATACTTCTTTCTGCTGGATAGCTGAAGAGGCAAGCTACTTGCCTGACCAGCCACAGATTGTGGCTCATACAATGTAGAATACAGCATATTTCTGTAAACACAGTGGTTTTATTTGTTCTTTTTAGCCATCTCAAACTGGGCAGAGCAGCAAAGAGATTTTTCCAGTGAGATTGAAATGAGATAGAGGTAGTTGGCTGCATTAGTTTGAAGTTAAGCATAGGGCAGGGCAGGGTGGCACTTAGTCTCTCTGAATATGTTAATACATTAAGTTTTCATAGGTTATCATAGCATCTGATGCTATTGTACCATACTGTCAGATGCTATGATAGCTTACAAAAGATTCTGCCTCCCTCAGTAAGTTAATGGGCAAGATGCCACCCTGCTGTCTTCTGAAATAAGATGGTGTAGTGAGGCTGAGAGAAGAGGTGTTTCTCATTAGTAGAACTAGAGAATAAAGCTTTCTTGCTAGAAAAGAAACATGGTGAAGGAACACCAGTGTTGCCTGAGCAGCATCAAGATAAACAAGGCCTGAAATGGAGGAAGTCCATAGTTAGTTTAAAAGGACCATCTGGAAATGAAAGCTGGAGGTGCATGTCTGAGAACATGCTTGATGGCGACGTTTGTGTGGAACCTGAGGGTTTTGTCTGTTTTCTGACCCCTCTTTATTGCACAGGGCCTTTGCTAAACGTCAGCAACAGCTAACTGCAATGAAGGTACTTCAGAGGAACTGTGCTGCCTACCTGAAGCTACGCAACTGGCAGTGGTGGAGGCTGTTTACCAAGGTATGTCTTCTCCCCTGGCACTTCGGAAATGGATTGACAGCTGCAACCGCAGTACTTCGTGTGCAACAAGAGCAAACAAAACCCCTCTCTACAGAGCTCAGCAAGGTCACTGTTTCATACAACACTAGCGTGTTGTAGCTGAATACCATAAGCGGCGTTGATCAGGCTGAGGCATGTGGGTGCCCTTCTTTCCCCAGGTATTCTGTTACATGGGCATTTTGTATTGCGCAAAAGGCAAAAGTAAACCTCAGGTCATCTGAGCTCAGAAAAGCCCTGCCCTCCAGTGATGGCATCATCTTCCAAGATGAGGGCTGCTTGTTACATAGCTAGTTGGTGTTCTTGCTGCCCAAGAGCCTCATCATTTCTCCCCAAACCTGTGGAGCAAAGGGATTTATTGCATTCATATCCTTTTTATTAATTTGCTATTAGTCATGACATTAAGCTGAACAGAAGCAAAGTTAACCTTTGCTTCCCCTGCTATAACACGAGGACACCCCCCCCCCACCCCCCCACCTC
>NW_005842175.1:1273878-1300385 GCF_000455745.1 Alligator sinensis
CCCCCCCCCAAATTTCTCCATGCGGCCAGGTTGGGGCTAGGCTAGTCCCCCTTCCTCTCTGCAGGGCCAGGTCATGTCCCTCTGTCCTGCTTCCCCTACCCTTTTGTGTGTGCAGTGGGGAAAGGGGGTGAAGCCCCTTTCCTTCCCCCTCCACCTTTGCAGGGCCAGACTCACCCCGGCCAGACTCACCCCTGCCATCCACTTTGACCTGTGGTCAGACCAGGCAGTTCCCATCTGGCCCATGGGGGGAAAAAGGTTGAGCACTAGGGGCTCAGGAACAGACAAAGGGAGAGAAGCAAGGGTCCCATTTAGAGTCAAGGGAACATAAACAGGTGAATCAGGAAACTGAGGCCTGTAAGCGACTGGGTTAGGGCACCCTGGGAGGAACCACAGTGCAGGGTAGGGTTGGGTGATGCAGTCAGAAACAGGAGGCAGGCATCCAGGCTAGGGTTACTAGCCAGGGAGTTGCAGAATGAGCATCTCTAGTTATACAGGACCAGAACATGGGTAGTCATCAAACTAAACCAGGGGCCAGCTGTCAGAGGATGGGATCTGGAGCACAAGGGGGCAAGGACCCAGCAAGACAGTTTGAGGTCCAGGCTGGCATCTAGAACAAGAAACCAACAGACAAAAACCAGGAACAAGAATGAAGTCAGTAAGCAGGACTTGGGGAACAGGAAACCAGGAATACACACGGAAAACTCTAGGAACTAAATGCATTTTTTACACATGTATGCACCACAGTGCTGGACACTTTGAAAAGTACCCGGTGCTGCACCACTTGCAGTTGTTTAAGTGGCAAAATGCTTATCAGTGCTGAGAAAATGGCAGTGGCATGGTTTTGAACTAAAACACCTTGGATGTGCTGTAGTTCAAAAGTGTACCACCTCCATTTTCTGCGCCCTGATGTGCGTTTTGCCACTTATACAACTGCATGCGGCGCAGCACAGTTTGCCTCGGCCCACGTGCAGAGCAGACTCATTTAATCTAGTCTGCTCCAAAGTGGCAGATCTCCGGCATGCTATGGGGAAAAAAGTATGTGTATAAGTGCCCTAAAAGGCAGGACCCGAAGATTGTGAAACTAGGAATTGACAGGTAGGACCCAGGAAACTAAGGAGTCAGAAGCCCATGGCTGTTCTAAGTAGCCTACTGAGCACTGACAGGGCTGCTCTTATAAGCAGGCAGGCATGCTCATCCTGGGAACTGTAGTCAGCTCAGGGTAGTTAGGCCATGGGCAGCCAGGTCCACTTGGTAATGATGGCCGGCTGAGGGCAGCTGAGTCTGTTTGCTGCCTTGACTCCTAACAAGAAAGTGGTCATCTAGTCCAACCCTCTGTATGAAAGCAGGATAATCTATTCATAAGCCTTTGCAATATGCACTTGAGTACTAGAAACTCTCCATGCTGAATGCCTGCCTTACTCCCTGTATGTTTCAACTGTTTCCTCCCCTCAGGTGAAACCCCTCCTGCAGGTCAGCAGGCAGGAAGAGGAGATGATGGCCAAGGAAGAAGAGCTGGTGAAGGTCAAGGAGAAACAGTTGGCTGCAGAAAACAGACTGAGTGAGATGGAAACCCTCCAAACACAGGTGAGTTGCAGAACCTCTTGTATAAAAGTTATGTGTTTTAACCAGTCAAACTGCTAGATAGCTATTCCATCCTTTTGCTGATCCAAGATGCGGAGACTACAGGATTCTTGCTTTCCAACGTATGTAGGCTAGTTGTTTTGTTCCCTTTGCAGATCAGCATGGTATAGTGAACAGCTGTTGCTCTGTTACAGACTTCATTTGAATGAAATTCTCCTTTGGCTGGGTATTGTGGAGAGTCACTGTAATAAAACATGGTCACTAATGGATTCTTTTTGGCTTGGAACATAAAAGGCTTTTCTGTGGCGCTGACATCTATTTGTGTTCCTTCTGTGGGGGTGGAGGAAATCTCCCTCGCTCAAACAGGGTGGTCCCAGGATATCTTTTAAGGGCCCCTGTAACTGTTTGTGGTTATGCTCTGCGAGTTTATGTAGGGGAACAAACCTCAAAGGATGACATTTCTACCTTGGCTTTTGATTAGCAGCAGGAGATTGCTGTGTCTAGGCCTTTTCAGTGCCTGTGTTAACAAGGAAGATCATAGCTAAAAGAATGTTGGGCAAATTAATAGGACAAAAGTAAACTTGCTCAAGGTCCAGGTAATTTGCAGTTTTTCTGGGCTTGTCCTTTGTAGCTAATGGCAGAGAAGATGCAGCTGCAGGAGCAGTTGCAGGCAGAAACTGAACTCTGTGCTGAGGCTGAGGAGATAAGAGCCCGCCTAACTGCCAAGAAACAAGAGCTGGAGGACATCTGTCATGATCTGGAGGCCAGGGTGGAGGAAGAGGAAGAACGGTGTCAACATCTGCAGATTGAGAAGAAGAAAATGCAACAGAACATTCAGGTAATCTCCTGGAATTGACTCCTTTGTGTGTAGGTGAGAAGTTTGGTGAGGACTAGAACACTTATTTAATCTCACTGGGGGGGAAAGAGCACGAATGGTGGGGGCAATAAATAATTATATAGACATAGTGATATGTCAGTTCTCAGACTGGTTCATGGACCACTGATGGTCTGGTAGATTAGTGGTAAGTGGTTCAAACTACACTGGGCCCTCTGCTTTTCAATTAAGAGTTGGATAAGTGTCTAAGACTCCTGGGGGGTTGTCCATGGTGTAATGAAAAAAGGGTTTGGGAGTCACTGGTATAGAAAATAAGGTCTGCTTATATTAGGGATTAATTTGGATCTCTCACTCTTATGTTCCCAAGAAGTCAGCAGATTTTGCCATCTCTGGTGATTTATCAAGAAGACGGTTCTTCTAATTCTAGTGTTTGGGGCCTAATTGACATACATACAGCCATGCAAGATAGTTGCTGCCTTCATACAGCCAATCTAAGCAAGGGTCCATCCAACCATTTTATGAGCAACTATTCAATTACTGTTTCCAAGGAGCCATCTCCCGTGCAAAGTAGTACTGCTGCTTCTGCTAGAGAAGTTCAGTAGATGTACGCCAGGGAATTTACTTGACTTACACCAGTGTACCATGACAATTAGCTACCCAATACTGATTTCTTTTTAAACCCCGAATGCCTCCATAAGGGAGGGACAGATTTGTTGTTCTAAGGCTCCCTTCTGTTTGTACCACAATTCTGGTGCAGGAGTAGTAAGTACTAACCTATCCCATGTTTATGCCTTGGCCTTGGGCAGGAACTGGAGGAGCAACTGGAGGAGGAAGAGAGTGCAAGGCAGAAGCTGCAGCTGGAGAAAGTGACCACTGAGGCCAAGGTGAAGAAATTAGAAGAAGATCTGATCGTTCTGGAAGATCACAATCTCAAACTGGGCAAGGTAAGGATCCCCAGACCATGCAGGGATTAACAACTGTCCTGGTGGATATGGAAGCCCGACTAATGAACTATTCCTGCGGTGGCACAACAAGGAAGGAGCTAAATTCATGACCCAGGCTTCCTGAGGCGAATCCACTCATGAAACTAGCTGCCATTCTTAGCCACTTCCAGATCAATATGCAGAGACTGATGCAGTATTTAACTAGTCTTGATCAAATGTTCCACCTTTTGAGCAGACCTTTGCAGTCCAGTTTCATGCCTGGATGAGCTGTGTGTTGTTTAAATGGCTTGCGACGCTTCAGTTTTGAAAGGACTATGCGATATCAGTCAGCCCTTTTTCAAAATAGGCAGTGTCTGGAATATATTCTCAATCTTGGGACAGGGGGGATACCTTTGTCTTTAACCTATTTCCCTTGTTGATGTGGATTTCCTTCCGGGGGGGGGGGGGGGCCTTTGGTCTAGAAGTCTCCAGCCCCATTCAGTCTTCATTTGAGGCCAGTGAGCACCTGTTCCTTGAGCCCTTCAGTGGGGAGATGGCTAGAAAGCCTAGAATACTCCTGCCCCAGTTCTCCGATCGTCTTCCAGGCCTCCAGAAAGAGTACTTGATCCTTTCAGCTTCTGCTGCTCCTGAACATGAACAGGGATTATGTAGGTGGGGACTGGATCAGGTTTCCTTTCCTGAACTCTGAGAGTGCAGCTTGGCACAATTACGACGACGCTTAACGTTGTCTATGAGCCAAGGGTATGGGGACACAACTCTGCACCCTGCCGTTGGTGCAGAGATCAGGGGAGGGGCACATGCCCCCGCATACTCCTCTACACATCACAAAGGAGACAGCTGGACTTCACGTTGGGGAGACAACAGAATAAATTGTGGAAGCCCAGTGAAGGAGTGTGGGACATCTTTGGCATAAATTAAATGGCATCTGACTTCTAATCCTGATGACTGACATGATAGGCTTACACTGTCCCTGTGTTCTGTTTGCCCTGATACAGTTTTCAGTAGGGCTTTTGGTCACTGAATGATACTGGCATTGGGATACCCCAGGAAAGTCAGGTCAACAACTTCTCCTCATCCAAATCAGACCATGTCTGGGTTTACTTTGTGATGGACATGGTGATAGATGAAAGAATACCTAATTGTTTATGCTTATTTATAAAATGCTCATTATTATAAAAAGGAACCTTTCAAAATTCCTGCACCAAACATGATGCTTTTAAATCCTGCAGGAGAAGAAACTCTTGGAAGATAGAATATCTGAATTCACAACCAACTTGACAGAGGAAGAGGAGAAGTCTAAAAGTCTGGCTAAACTTAAGAACAAGCATGAAGCCATGATCACAGACCTGGAAGGTAGGGAGATTAGCCTGAGAGGGAGTTGTTTACTTGTCATTAAGGTGGCTTGCTATGAATCATAATTGACTAAATTTGATTCATTCTTAGGACTGTGGCCTCATTCCAGTTACCAAGGAGTTAATAACACTGGTACTGTAATGTGTAGGCTATTGATTAGTCTGATGGAACCATTCAGTGACTGGCTAGCTGAAGGTTATTTGCCTTGTCAGCCAAGCTTTGGTCTAAATAAAAATCCTCTGTAAAGCAGCAGACTAATGGAGAAGAGAGACTGGTTCCATTTCTTTTGCTGTGGGAGTATCTGTACTCTTCCACTTCCAGCGGTACCTGTCCACTGGGGTTAGTACAGCTGATCTCCTTCTTAAGGTGGCTCAGACTGTAGGCTTAAAGGTGCTTTACTTCTGACTGGCCTTGATAACACAGCATGGGACAGTCCATTCTCTGCAGAGGGAGGGAAGCCGTTGCAGGACATCAGTTGGGAGGAGCTGGTATTATATTGGATGACCAAGGCAATCTCATAACAGTGGGGAGAGAAAGGAAGGGATGGTTGTAATGTAAGAATTGGATCTGGGATGGTTTTTTTTTCTGTCCTCTTGAGTATGAGATTGGGGGCAATCATTGTACAGGTTATGAGAGCCCATGCTGTGTCCAGCAGCATGGCAGTTTGGCGGACAACCATCGGTTAGAGCAGACGGTCAGTTAAACAGTTCTGCTTCCCCGAGGAGAAGCATCACACGATGCTCCAAGAATGTGTGTCCCTCTTCCCCATCTCTCCTTCAGAGCGCCTGCGTCGTGAAGAAAAGCAGCGGCAGGAGTTGGAGAAGACCCGGAGAAAGCTTGAAGGAGACTCTGGTGATTTGCATGACCAGATTGCTGAGCTGCAGGCTCAGATCGCAGAACTAAAAATGCAGCTGGCCAAGAAGGAAGAGGAGTTACAAGCAGCTCTGGCTAGGTGAGGCCTTGTCTCCAGGGGCACTTCTTCTCATCCTGTGTCACTTCTCATAAAGTAGGGGCCAAACTGATTCTGCAGCTGTTCTAAACTGGTGGATTTGACTACAAAATCCATGCACTTGACACTAACTTTTTCTGGCTGGTTCCTGCCAGAGACCCTACACTATTAGAACATGAATGTTCTTTGCACTGCGAATGTTTCGTTATAGTAGCAGTATGTCAAAGGAGTTTAACATGAGACAACTCTACTGAAAAGACGCAGAAAGCTGCACTGAAAGGGTTGAATTTGTAATGGGGAGGATGGCATAGTACAGAAGTTCCTTTTCTTCTACCTTTTTCCAGTTGGCTTCTCTCCCCCAGTGTGAGTTGGCTAATCTTCCCTCAGTCAATGACAGGTAGAACAAGACTCTAATTGCAGAGCATCAAAGACTGGAAACTGGAGTTTGGCTTCTTGTAGGGCAGTGCAGAGCACTACCATTTCTCCTGCCCACTGCTCTGAAGACAGGCAATCGTTTAGGTTTGTGTATAGTTAAAGCTGCCTCTAATCAAAGGTCTGTGTTGCATGTAGGGTAGAAGAGGAGTCATCCCAGAAGAACATGGCCCTGAAGAAGATCCGTGAGCTGGAATCACAGATCACTGAACTGCAAGAAGATCTGGAGTCTGAGCGAGCAGCCAGGAACAAAGCAGAGAAGCAGAAGCGGGATCTAGGGGAGGAGCTGGAGGCATTGAAAACTGAGTTAGAGGACACACTAGACTCAACAGCTGCACAGCAAGAACTCAGGTAACTACACCATCTTTACCCCAGCTCAGCAATATGTGAGGAGGTAACAGATCTGATGCTCACCACTCTTCACAGCAACTGCAGAGACTTTAAGAAATCAGTGTGCAGTCTCTCACACGATGGTTCCTTTTCTGGTCTGAAAGTCAGTGGTGTCCTAGTTGTACAATGATAAGTCCTTTGCAGACAGTGAAATCTAAAGCGTGAAACATAGTATTTCAGTTGTTGATTTATGCTGGTATTTACAGACTTCAGACTTGAGTAAAGCTGGCTTCTGATAAAAACCAATCCAATAGCATCTCTTCATAGTTTGAGTTTCTAAACTGGTCCTGAGTATCCTCTCCATCAAAGATCTGTTAAGCTGTTGGTGATAGTGCATATACATCTTGTTTGGTCCTGTCTGTTGGTATCCGACTAGAAATTACTCACTTTCACAGATCTAAACGGGAACAGGAGGTAACTCTTCTGAAGAAGACCCTGGACGATGAGGCAAAGACCCATGAGGCACAAATCCAGGAGATGAGGCAGAAACATGCACAGGCTGTGGAGGAGTTGGCAGAGCAGCTAGAACAAACCAAGCGGGTATGTAGAGAGAGGAGCCATGGGGCCATGTTACACAGTCCCTCTGGAACAGTAGCTAGTCTATACATCAAGGGCCAATTCTTAGCACCTCAGAGGAACATAGAAATAACCACTGTGTACTTGTATGCACTGTATATTTCTGTGCACTCCCTACCTACCTCACCCCCATAGGTCAGCTTATACCCTGAAGCATGGTATTTAGTTACCCCTCATATTTCCACTTAATGCTTTGATTTCCTATATGAAAGTTCTCCTTAGCCAGGACAAACTTAATTTCCTTTCACTGATGGCACTGCCTTGCTCTTACTGGACTGCTCAGGGCTTAGTTCGGGAGTCTGAATATTACAGCACTGTTGCTAGGTCTATCTGATTTGTGTTTCATTTCGACTAAGAAAACATTTGCTGCTTTTCAGTGGTTGGGTGCTGAATTCTCACTGATGTAAACTTTCCTGGGAAGCAGTCATGTCCTAGCAGTGAGACGCACACCATTAGCTTCATAGCACAATAAAAAAAACTCACTCCAACTGAAACATCACCATCATATCTAAAATCCTGCTGGCTTTCTTTAATTCCTTTCAGGTAAAAGCGAACCTTGAAAAAGCAAAGCAGACTCTCGAGAGTGACCGTGCCGAGCTATCCAATGAAGTGAAAGTGCTTCTCCAGGGCAAAGGGGACTCTGAGCACAAGCGGAAAAAAGTAGAGACCCAGCTTCAAGAGCTGCAGGTGAAATTTGCAGAGGGCGAGAGAGTACGGACAGAGCTGGCTGAGAAGGTCAACAAACTGCAGGTGAGGGTCATGACTCTTTTTGTCTCCCCTACCCCCAGCACACACCCCAGCTCCTGGGTCAGCACAGAGCTAGGGTAGGCAGGATGGTTGTAAGACGACAAAAGCTGGAGGTTTCTGGCTAAAGGATCTTGTCTTTTTTGCTCAGGGTCAGACTAATGGCCATATTTGGGGGCAGGAAGGAATTTTACCCCATGGTCAGATTGGTATAGGCTGGTGGGGGGTTGTCTTCCTCTGTAGTGGTGGTGGCTTGGCTGTCTACCTAGGATCTCTTGAACGTATATTAACAACCTTTTATAGAAGCAGGATGTTGACTGCTGTGGCTCCCCTGCTTTACCTATGGAAGTTTTAGGGTGTTACATTTTGCATTGTCAGGGTTGACAGGTTAGTTTTTGCTAAGTAGTTAGATAGTGGTTTTGTATAAAATGGTTTGGATAGGAATGATTCTGCCTCCGGCAGGGGGTTAGACTCGATGATCTCTGGAGGTCTCTTCAAGCCCTACTTCTCTATGATTCTGTGACACTTACATCTCTGTCTGGGTTAGTGGATGGCCCCATCTGTTTTCTTAGCCAAATTGGGTCTTTTTTTTTTTAATTCCTCGGTGGTATGTTTGAGTCCCTACGGGAGGCACATATGCTGTGCCCTTTCCAGCAGCTTTGTAAACCCCAGCCCCCATTAAAAGGTGGGGCACAGAGCAGACTTAACCTACCTTGAGCAGGTGTCAGTTGGGTCAGGAATTGATCACTTTGCTATTTGAGGGTGTGAGTCATCTGATATATTAGCATGTCTATTCCACTTGCAGCATACAGAGGGTTTTCCTTTCACAGTGGAGTTCTATTACTCATGGGCTCTCAACCCAGGGTTCACAACAGGATGGGCTATGACTCCTTTCCTGTGCCACGAACTAGAAGGAGATGGTCCTGAAACTTAGAGTCAGAATGTGGAAAAGGCTGAAAATCACTGCCCCCTTCATGAGGAATTAGTGAACAGCTCCCTCCCTCCCACTCAAGAGTGGACACTGTCCACTTCCTTTGTATAGAGCTTGCTAATTGCAAGCTGAGCCTTGCGGGTAGGTAGTAGTCTCGGTATGACAAACGGTGGCACAGAGGAACCAGCATATGTAGTCTTGGGGCAGGTGGGGGTTAAGGAGGGACATCTCAGTTTAGTAGTAGCTCATATTAACTTTGAGTGGCTATGTCAAATCTTGCGTTAACCTGAGCAGCATGAGTGGCCACTGCAGTTCAGGCCACTGTAGGTGAAAGAACTCTTTTGTCCTGCCGTATTGAAGAACTTCACCTCTAGTTCCTTGAGACTCTTAAGACACGAATGTCCTACTTACAGCTGAGAAGGTGGCTTTTCTTGCACCTACAGTTCTCAGACCTACACATCTACCTCCTAGTTAGCTCATTTGCTCTTCTGTTTGATAATTGTCGTGCTTTAACTCTTTTTGTGCAGGTTGAACTGGACAACGTGACAGGCCTTCTGAACCAGTCGGACAGCAAGTCAATCAAATTAGCAAAAGATTTCTCTACTCTGGAGTCACAGCTTCAGGATACACAAGTGAGATGTGGGATCTGCAGGGTGTGGTGTCAGTCATGCTTCTGCTTAACACATCTGGATTGTATATCCAGTATTCACGGCTAATGTAACTTTCAGTTGATGGTCAACTTGAGTAAAATTCATTTGTGTTGATAGCAAAATGCACATATGGTTCTAGGCTTTGTAGGCAGAGGCAGGACATCATGGAGGAAGGAGGTACTGGAGAGAGGGTTCTGACTCGGCCATGTCTAGACTATTGCATTCAGTTTTAGGTGTATCTTTCTTAAAACCCAGGACTAACCAATTAAGGCCTGTTTAGAAGAGCAAATCATTAAAATTTGGAGGTGATCCTCTTATGGAAGGCTTGACTAAGTGGGAAATATGGGGTTCACACCTTAAATTTGCAGTCTCATCTAGGAAAGAGAAGGAATTATTCAGAGATGCACAAGGGGATAGCTATGATGAGGCTGAGGAAGGGGGATAAGCTAAATTGTTTGGTGGTTGACCACAACACCAGTTCAACTGTAGCATAGCCTTCAACTTCTGTTAACAATTTGTCATCTTAGGAAAACTTTTGGTGCATAGTAGAACAACTGTGCTTTGCAGGGAGATGATTCTCATCAACCCCTGTCATCCAGTCCCAATAGTGGCAGCATATTTTAATCCATATTGATGCTGCTATGAGCAGTTCTTAGCTTGTTCTTGGTAATCCTGGGCATTTATACACACATTTTTTGTTCGGTGATGTGCCAGAGATCCACCACTTCTGAGCAGACTCTATTAATCGAGTCTGCTCCGCACGCAAGCTGATGCATGCTGCGCTGCATGCAGTTGTATAAACAGCAAAATGTGCATCAGCGCACAGAAAATGGTGGCCGTGCGCTTTTGAAATAAAGCACTTCCAAGGTGTGTTAGTTCAAAAGTGTGCCACAGCCATTTTCTCAGTGCTAGCACACATTTCACCACTTATACAACTGCAAGTGTCGCAGCACTGGGTGCTTTTCAAAGCTCCTGCTGTGGCACTTGCACATGCAAAAATGCCCACCTGAGCCTAGATGTGAAAAGCTTGTTTATAAGCAAGTTCACACTCTTCAAATGTTTAGTGTTTATGTTTGCCATGAAATTGAGATGGCAGACTATAGATTTTTGCCAGCATAAACTCTGGGAATGGCTTTGAAGATCTGCGCACTCTTCATAGAGAACACCAGAAAGGATTATGAGGGGACTGAGCTGGGAGGCACATGATGGTGTTTGTGCATCCCTTCTGTGTAGTGAAGGAGTGGACTATAACAGACTGAGGGCCCTCTTGGGTGTTCTTTCTCATTCCATACTTGCTGTCTGATAGGCAGGCACTTGAATTCTGTATTTAATTTCTTATCTGTGAAGAAGTGGAGGCTGAAAATGAACCTTTCTAGTCCACAGTGCTAGAAGTGAGATGAAGTTTGTAAAGTTCCTTGGTTTCCCTAAAGGAAAGGTGCTCAATCCCAGCATGGTGTTTTGCACTGTAGGAGCTGTTGCAGGAAGAGACTCGCCAGAAACTGAGCCTCAGCACCAAGCTGAAACAGATGGAGGATGAGAAGAACAGCATCAAAGAGCAGCTAGAAGAGGAAGAGGAGGCAAAGATCAATCTGGAGAAACAGATTTCAGCCCTTCACCAACAGGTATGGAACCGTAACACACAGAAGAGATCTTTCTGTAAAGGGAAAACGCAAGCACAGAGCTCATCCTTAAAACATCTAGTTCATGTAAGGAGTATTGGTATAAGAGGGACCTGTTAACAAAAGAAAGCTTTTACTGGTGGAAACATAGCTGCTGTTTGCAAGCTAAATGTTTTTAGATGTTTGTTGAATAGCTTCCCCTACGGAAACATTTTTTGTGTGTAACCTTGGGGGACCCTACGTATACCACATGCTGAGGAAGTCTGATCTAAAATCATTCCTTTAGAATTAGACTGGTGTATCCCCTCTGGTTTTACTTAATCCCTCGTCTCCTTTTCCATTCTCCAGATAGCAGACATGAAGAAGAAGGTGGATGATGGCCTGGGCTGCTTAGAGATGGTGGAAGAAGCCAAGAAGAAGCTGCAGAAGGACTTGGAAGCTATGAGCCAGCATTATGAGGAGAAGGCAACTGCTTTTGACAAGCTGGAAAAAACAAAGACTCGGCTGCAGCAAGAGCTGGATGACCTCACTGTGGACCTTGATCACCAACGGCAAATAGTCTCCAACCTGGAGAAGAAACAGAAGAAGTTTGATCAGGTAGATTGTCAGTTGTTGCCCCTATAATAAATCCACCTTTTCCCATCACATTCTTACCCAGGGTGCATAAGAATGTGCTCAGTGAATGCATGCTCCTTTCAGAACTATAATGGGGGTAGGATGGGAATATAAAAAAAGAGGTTGCCATTGAAAATTTATTTTGTTTTATGCATGTGAACTCTAGTGTCACCTCATGTCCAGGGGTCTGAAATTTTGAGTTGACCTAATTTGTGTAACTGTTGCTTGGAAGTATTCTTGTCTGTAGCCATCTCTTGGATCTGGCTGTAACTTTGAAGTTTTTGTAGCACCAGAAGCCTAGAGACTTATTCAGTTGGGTTCTAGTCCTAGTGGTGGCCACAGAGTTGGGGACTGTATGCCTGGCTCCAAAGCCATGTTCTCTGCCTATCTTATTCCACTCAGTTGAAAACACTGATTGGAAAAGCATTAGAGGAACAAGGTGAGTTCTTGCTTCTCGGTGATTCTCATAGCCGTTGTGTTTGTCCCCTGTTTAGCTGTTGGCAGAGGAGAAAAACATCTCCGCCAAGTATGCAGAAGAGCGGGACCGTGCTGAAGCAGAAGCACGTGAAAAAGAGACCAAAGCCCTCTCTCTGGCTAGAGCCTTGGAAGAAGCCATGGAGCAGAAGGCAGAGCTGGAACGACTCAATAAGCAATTCCGCACAGAGATGGAGGACCTGATGAGTTCCAAGGACGATGTTGGCAAGAGTGTAAGTATGTTGTCTCATACCAGAATGACCAGCCACATCCCAACTTGTCAGTGAACTTCTGCAAAATCTCGCAGTATGAAAATCACCTGTAGAGGAAGGTTTTTTGGAGTCGAATGAGGCTATCTTCTTATGAATTGGTGAAAAGCAAGAACTAGAGATGAGATTTGTAGGAGCTTGGAAAAATACAAGTTTGGAAGTGGTGAAGTGAAATTTACTGCTTAACGAGGAGAGAGGGAGCAGGTAAGTCTGGCATTTAAAAGATAGGAAGCCAGCCAGAGAGTGGGAAATGGTGACCAAAGTCTAAAGACACTAAAGATTAGTGGTAAGGCCTGGCAGGGTTTGCATAGGAGATGAAAGAGATTTGAATCTTTTTTTTTCTTTTTTTTTTTTTATGTCTTCGCAAAGAAATAAGAGTGTCTCGGGCATCATTGGCCAGATGTGTTTCCCATTTAAAATTTCCCAGGGGACCTGCTTGGTGATGACCTTAGTGGGTGAATGTGGTGTAGAGTAAGGTTTGCATTAATGGTTCTCAAATATGTAAGCAGCTTCCTTTTTAACATGGTTAAGGGCTTTTGTTATGGGGGGCATTATTGTCACAGTGTAGAGAGATGAGGATGGTAGGTAGAAAGGACCATGTCCTTATGTCCTTGTATCTTTTCCTCACTGAGCTGGTAGGTGTATTTGGCTGCCTCTTTGTCCTCAGGATGGGGCAAGTTGTTGACTTTTTAGCTGGGAGACCTAATATGTATTTTTATGCTTCAGGTTCATGAACTGGAGAAGGCTAAGCGAGCCTTGGAACAGCAGGTGGAGGAGATGAAGACTCAGCTGGAAGAGCTGGAGGATGAGCTACAGGCCACAGAAGATGCCAAGCTGCGGCTAGAAGTGAACCAGCAGGCCATGAAAGCACAGTTCGAGCGTGACCTTCAGGGCCGTGATGAACAGAATGAAGAGAAGAGGAAACAGCTGATCAGACAGGTAAAACCAGTTTTGGGGACACTGGAAATTTTGTATGCATAAGAAGTGCTTTATCCTAGGACAGCTGGACTGTGGTGGTGTCATGTTGTTACTGTAGTGGTGTAGCTTATGCCACAAGGCACTTTTGGGTGCAGCAGCTTCCCTGTTTTGTTGTTCCTATACTTGTGTACATTCAAAACTCTCCCTCTCCCTTCCCCTCTCCCACCAGAACATGGATTAGCTTCTTGCATTGTACCTGTATGATTTGGTCCCTTTGGGAGGTGGTCCACGCACATGTGGTGCTTTTACAAACTTTGTTCGATTTCTGCCAACATATTGTTTCTTCTAATAGGTGCGGGAAATGGAGGTGGAGCTAGAAGATGAGAGGAAGCAGCGCTCCATAGCTGTGGCTGCCAGGAAAAAGCTAGAGATGGACCTAAAGGATCTGGAGGGCCAGATAGACTCTGCCAACAAGAACCGTGATGAAGCCATCAAACAGCTCCGCAAAGTTCAGGTAAGACTGTCTCTCTTGTTCCTGCTACCTTTTTATGCACCCTGGCACTACCTCAGAAAAGGAGAGTGGTGATCATGTTGCTCTGATGTGGGTTCTTGATTCTAATTGAGAAATGTAGCCTAACGTGCAGACTTCAATCTGAACAGTATTTTGACCAGGAAGATTCAGCAGTAGCTCAGTTGTTCTTGTAACTAATGCTCTTGTCAGTTCATTAATTGCTCCCTTACTGGAGTTCTAAGGAAAGCCTCCTGTGGGTCTCTGCTTGGACTGTAATATAGTGGGAAGGATGAGGATTCACTCTGTGCCTCTCTTTTTTTTTTTTCCCTTTCCAGGCACAAATGAAGGATTGTATGCGGGAGCTGGATGACACACGTACCTCTAGAGAAGAGATTTTGGCACAGGCCAAAGAGAATGAGAAGAAGATGAAGAATATGGAGGCCGAGATGATCCACATGCAAGAGGTAGTAGAGCCTGCATTGAAGCTGAGGGCCTACTTGCTTCCTTTTTGCCAAAACCTAGGTTTTCAGTGTGACTGTAGACACCAGCTTGATCTGTCGCTCTTAAGCATAGCAATTATTAGGAGTATGAGATTCAGTTTCCCCCCAAAACCGTGGCCTCTACTTGCCACAGGGCAAGGAGGAGTAACTGGCACCCAGGGAGCCATGCTGAAGTAGAGAACACTTGTCCTCTAACTTGTCAGGTAACAGAAACCAGACAGTTTCCACCCGGTACCAGTAACTGCTTCCCTTGGTTTGTGTTGATGGGTAGCTTTACACTGCATTACTGGCAGTCTTCTCTTCATTCTAGGAACTTGCAGCTGCTGAACGTGCCAAGCGCCAAGCCCAGCAAGAGAGGGATGAGCTGGCTGATGAGATTGCCAATAGCAGTGGCAAAGGGTGAGTAAGGAATCCCTTCATTTGGGAAGAGAAGCCGTGCTGTATGTTAAGTGCGTGCCTGTAACCTCTGGGCACATGAAGGACAACAGTAGCTTTGTAAGGGAATAATTGGTAAGATTTTTCCATTGAATCAATTGCACTGATGTCACCAATACTTACTGAGTTCTGATCATATGTCTCTCAGAGCTCTGGCCATGGAGGAGAAGCGACGCCTGGAGGCCCGCATAGCTCAGCTGGAAGAAGAGTTGGAGGAGGAGCAGGGCAACACTGAAATGGTCAATGACCGGCTCAAGAAAGCAAATCTCCAGGTACTTGCCCAGGGTCTGCCCACCAGTAGGAACTCTCTAATGTGTATAAACTCCCAGGCTGACATTAGGGTCTATTACCTGCTGTCTTTTCAGCAAGTACAGATTTCCCAAAGTCCTTTACACAGCAAGGAGTTGGATACAGTGTTCATGTATTGCTGTAGAAAAATTGGAGAAGCTAATCAGTGCTCAGTGAGAACTCACACTTTTTTTTGCAGTCATTAAACCCTCCTTTTTATGAGAGAAGAAAAGTAGGTGGCATTGGAAAGTCTGCAGAAAAGGTGCCATGTCCTAATTTCTGGTGAATTAAGGGGTAACTGAAAGTCCTGATTTGTAAAATCTGGCTGGCCTTTTAGAAGAGTTGCATTATATAGAAAGTTGCTTTTCATTCTTCTGCCAAACGTATTCTCCAAGTATTTAACCAAACTGAGTACATAAAACCAAAACCTAGTCTGAACATTTAATGGCATATTGACCACCTGCCCCTTGACAATTAGGAAAATATCTACCTGATTGAAAAAGTGGTGAACCAAACTGGTAGCTTCCCATGGCTACCACCAAAATAGATTCTTTACTTCAGTGGGCTTATGGCATAAGCTCCACATCATGTTCCTCAAAGGTCATCAGTATAATCCCTGCTACACCATATAGTCATCCTTAACTGTCAGCCAGCATCCTGGGGTACAGATGGCTTTAGCTACTGCTCTCCTTCCCTTGAAAGCTGAGCTCTCCATGCTACTATTGGGGAGCAGACAGGCAAGGTTGCTACTAGTTGTGTGAATCTGGCTCCTTGTCTGGGTGTTCTATAAGAACATTCTTCGTGACCCAGTAATGGTCTGTTTCAGGGCCTTATAGATGTCCATGGCACACATGCCAGCTATACTCAACTACAGGCTAATAAGTAGGGCTGTTCAAAACTTCGGTCCGATTCAGTTTGGCAGAGATTTGGCCCAATTTGGCAGCCAAATCTCCAAATCTGAATCTAATCGGAAGACCCTTTAATCTCTCCAAATCTAACCAGAACACTCCGAATTGGTTCGGAGATTCGGACATAGACACAAGCTTTAAATGTTTTTTCTACATACCTCAAGATAGCAGGTGGCTCATGAATGCTGGGGTGGATGGAGCGTCTCGCAGGAGTGCAGGGGGCTCCCCAGCGTGCTCAGCAGGAGACCTGGAAGCGGACCAGAAGCACTTCTGGGTCCGCCAGGGAGCATGCAGGGGACTCCCATATGGCGCAGCCAGGGCTGCGGGGCGGCACCCAGGTTCCCCCTATGGTCGATCACCAAGCTGGAGGGGCACAGGGGGGGCCCAATGTGCTCCCTAGTGGACCCGGAAGTGGACCAGAAGCACTTCTGGGTCCTCCAGGGAGCATGAAGAGGACTCCCCCGTGGGAGGCCCCCCCCAGGCTTGGTGACGGGTGCCTCCTGGGTCTGGGGGGGGCACCTGGGCTCCCCCCGTGGTCGAACACCAAGCTGGAGGGGCATGGGAGGGGGCCCAGTGTGCTCCCTAGCGGACCTGGAAGTGGACCAGAAGTACTTCTGGTTTACTTCCCGGTTCACCACTGAGCACATGGAGGGCCCCATACTCCTGTGGGACACTCTATCCACCCCAGCATTGCAGTGTTCACAAGCTGCGCCTGGTACCTTGAGGTATCTAGAATAAATATATAAAGCTGTGTCTATGTCTGAATCACTGATTTAATAAATCAAATCACTGCCCCTGATATGGGCTTAATCTAAATCGAATACAGCCCATTTTGCAGACTCCTGCTAACAAGTAGAGACCTACTGAGATCATGATTTTGTGGATCTTGCAAAATGTGGCATTGCTCACAAAATCCACGGGGGAAAAAAAACTTAATGAAAATAAAATGCTGGCTCCCCAGAGGGAGCCAGCATTCCTCAAGGTTTTGCGGCAGCCCACTGGAGTGGGGAATGTGGAAGGGGGAGCTACCCACTTGAAGGGCTGCCAGCAGGATGGCTGCTGCCCCTGCCTCTTGCCACTGATTGGCTGCGAGGGCTACTGCCAAGTGGCCCTGACCCTTTCCACCAGTCAGCAGCAAGGAGCAGGCTGCATGACAGACAGCCCTCACAGCCAGTCACCAGTGATGGGCAGGGCCACCAGGGCCCCTCAGCCAATCAGAGGTGTGGGGGGAGGTCTGCCACGCTCTGCCTGCGAAATGGGCAGGCAGCCACCTCGAATTCGGTAGGTCCCTACTAATAAGTTCCACAGGAGGAGACCCAGTAAACTTAACACTCAATTATTCAACTACAGGAATTCCTTTGAAAACCTAAACAAGCCAAAACTAAGCTTTGTATGAGGTCATCTATCCTAGCTACACAGAGCCTTATGCCCTATGAGACAATGTTAGTAATGCCTGACTTGAACAACATGAGCTGCTCCACTCATGCCATCAGTTCTTCTCTGAAGCCACTGGCATGTTGAAATGGACTCTGGTCTGGACATTTGTATGCTGAGTACCTCTGATCTCCCCAGGTCGACCAGATAAATGCTGACTTGAATGCTGAGCGCAGCAATGCCCAGAAGAATGAGAATGCGCGCCAACAGATGGAGCGCCAGAACAAGGAACTTAAGGTCAAGCTGCAGGAAATGGAAGGCATTATGAAGTCCAAGTACAAGTCCAACATCACGGCTTTGGAAGCAAAGATAGCCCAGCTGGAAGAGCAGCTGGACTCGGAGACCAAGTAGGTCCTAACAGAACATCCCATCATGCCACAGTATACCAACCATGCTGATGTAGTAGTACAGAGCAAGGTTAGCTCCTGAGTCCTGTATGCCAGCCCCTTGGAGTGAGGTCTCCATCCTGGGTGCAAGGAGAGTGGATGCAAGATCTCCACCTTTCCACTCACTCCTGACCTATGAAGCTTTATTCTTCCTGTCCATCGTTGTTTCCATTCCTGTCCACCTACCCATACCTCCTCACCCCAAACCCAGGTAAAGGCTCACACTGAGATTAGCCAGTGTCTGTTGAGCATGTCTGAAAAGGCCTAGTTCCTGTCCTCGTTACCCTGAGGACTTGAAATGGAGCTCTTGTCTCCTTTCATTCCCCTGAGGTGCAGTGACTAGTGGTGGCTTGTTTCTGACCCAAGGGCTTGATCTCAGTGCTTGGGATAATTCCCAGAGGGACACAGTAAATCTCCTATCTTAGCTGACACTATCTCTGAACAGGGAGCGCCAGGCTGCCAGCAAGCAGGTGCGCCGTACCGAGAAGAAGCTGAAGGATATATTGCTGCAGGTGGATGATGAGAGACGCAATGCTGAGCAGTTCAAGGATCAGGTAGGTGCAGTTAACCTTCTTCTGGTCTTGAGCCTAGAGATCTTCCATGATACCCAAAGCCCAGTCTATAACATGGTGGCAAAAGTTTTCCTGTGGACATTTTTTTTTTCTTCCCATTCACTCTGACTGTTAAAGAATGGTACAGTTGAAAGGGTGATGCTTTGAGAACAATTTCTCTTCTTCAGTAACTTCCACATCAAATTTGTGCAGCATGAATGAGAACAAATGTTCTGTAATAGAGTGAGCTCAGCCTGGCCTCCGATCATCCAAATTCTCTGCTACTGATTTATAACTGTGGAGGGTAGATTTTTGGATGGCTTCCTTTCTACTGTGAGAGAATGTAGGCATGTGACACGGGGTGCTGGCCTCCTGAAGGAGCTCAGGCGTGAACTTCTCATTCTCTCGTGATATTTCTGCACTAGAACTGGTGAACACGGAGCAGCAAAAGGAAAGGCTTAATATTAAAATAGGTCTAAGCAACTATCCCCAGGGAGGTGGCAGACCACCCAATTAGGGACTTGGCTTCCTGCCAGTAGAACTGCTAGAGCTCCAACAGAGGAAGGAGGGAATGGGCTTTTTGAAAGTATTTCTCTTTGCTCCTCTTCTGCAGGTAGATAAGTCCCACGTACGCTTGAAGCAGCTGAAGCGCCAGCTTGAGGAAGCAGAGGAAGAGGCCCAGCGAGCCAATGCAGCCCGCAGGAAGCTGCAGCGTGAGCTGGAAGATGCCACTGAAACGGCTGATGCAATGAACAGAGAGGTCAGCTCCCTCAAAAGCAAACTCAGGTAAGGGCAGTCCTCTCCCAGGACTCTGCTCCCAATCCCAGCCCAGCTTGTGTTTTGTTTGAGCTGCAGGAAGAGCCCTCAGTGCTTGGAAGCACATCCAGTAAGAAGTGGGGCTAAAGGCTTTCCTTAGAGCTGTTTTTCTGTAGTGCTTGCGCTGTCTGATAGATTAAACACATTCTGTTCCCTTGACATGCTGCTCCTCCCTTCCTAGGCGCGGGGACCTGCCCTTCGTTGTGCCACGTCGAATGGGCAGGAAGGGTACAGGAGAATGCTCCGATGAAGAAGTGGACGGCAAGGCAGATGCCGGTGATGCCAAAGCTACTGAATAAGTCTTCTCCTTTGACCCAGGTTACACATGGAGTGACCCACCCACCCTCCCCTCTCCCAGTGGACTTCCTGCAAATCCCCTCCTCCTAAAATCTGCCAGGGAATGCAAAGCTCTTCCAGAAAGGGCTCTGTCCCTGGAGCCATTGGGCACCTGTATTCCTCATTTCCTCCTCTTTCCAGCTTCCAAATCCTCTTTGTATTTAATGCCAAAGAGTCGGGGCTCTGAAATCTGACCAGCGGTTTGGCAACTACAAATACCCATAGAACTGTCTGTGCCATAGCTGCTGATGAATCCTTACATGGTTGGAGGGAGAGGGGGTTAGGGTAAGATAATTTTGCTGTAAATCTATGTTTTCTTTGGATCCCAATCCTTGTAGATGCAGGGAAAGTTCCTTCCCCTCTGCTCTCCCTCTTTGCTTTTGGCAATCATGTTCAGTGACCTCAGACCTCTGCCTCTAACCTGCTCACTGAGATGGCTGGGGAGCATTTTCAGGAAATAAGTGAGCTTTGGCCATGGCAGTTCACCCTTTCTTCTTTCTAGAGCCCTACATGCGCACAGAGGGGGAAAAGGGGGAAGCTCCTCTTGGGAACAGCCACCTGGGGGACTTGCCAAAGTGATATCTTTTTTTTTTTTTTTTTTTTTCCTTGTTCTTACTGTCTGGACAGATCTCTGAAGTGCAATGATGTCCTTTTTTTAGTGTCTCTGCCTCAGTCTGAGTGGTTTTGTCTCTGGTAGTGTGGACCAATAGTTAGTGACAGGCAGAAGAAGCAGAAGGCTCTCTTGTTTGTTTGAGAATTTCTTGGGGACCAAATATATTTAATGGTATCAGACTGAATCTAGGAGAATTTAATGGCAGGGGGGGGGGGGGAATCCTTTTTTTTTTTTTTTTTTTTTTTTTTGACATGTCCAAGCCTCTTGTACTTGCTCTGTAACCCGGGGTTGGGGTTAGTTATTCTGCACCATTGACTAAGAGTATATTAAAAACCCGTTAATCTGCACAGATACATGTAAAAGGCCTTTATATCTCACATAATAAGTAATTAAGAAAAAAATAAAGGTCTTTATCACTGCCTTTCTATTGGGACCGTGGTTATATAGAGATAGTCTTTACTTTTCTACACTGTACACTGGTTGCTGGATTTACCTGTATTCTTAACCATGTTGTATATGCTGCATTTAGACTTACCTATGAGCAAAGTAAAAAATATGAAGCTCCATACTGTATGCCTGAAAGCGCTCTAAATGCAGGAGCCTCGCGTCCCAATCGCTGTCACACAAAATTTAAAATCTTTTTTTTTATATAATAAAAGTGCCTTAGCATGTGCCTCAGCTGTGTGTCACCATTACAGTCAGTACTGGTTTACTGGTGCTCCACTGATGTTACCAATAAAGATTATCCATGTGCTGCAGTCTGGGTGTGTGCTTGTGTTGTTCCCTCTTCCCTGAATCCAGTAGGAAAATACACAAGGGGGTAAGAACATAAGATATGCTATGCCAGCAGGTCCATCTAGCCTAGTAGTCCTGCCTCTTGGCAGCAGAGAGTGGATGCTAAGGGGAAGAACGTTTTTAAGGCATATCCAGAATTGCCCATCAGCCTCTGCCTCCACAGCTTTCAGCATTCAGAGGCCTGGGACGTCCTTATTTTTGAGGTCGCACCTCTATCATTGTCAATACCCAGTAATGGACCTGTTCTGGAAAGATGTTGAATAGACCCAAATAGTTTGTCAATCATGGCAGGCAAAATATGGTAACTAACATATTCCATGTAGCTCTTGATGCAGCTAGACACCAAACACGCATGAAGCCTGTAGAAGTTACCCTGAAAGTTTTTTTTTTTTTTTTTTTTTTTATCTTCCTCTTACAATGTAGATGGTGCTCCTTTTAAAATTCCAATCTTACCTGCTCCTGTGTTGTTCCACTAAATGCCAAAGGGTTAAGTTTAGATAAAAGAACCTGCAGTGGGACACTGTGGAAGAGACTGCCTTACATCCTCAACTGAACCAAACCGACCGGCTGCTGTTGCTGAATCAAGAAGTATCTCTTGTTCACCACCAGGTGGCATTTTGAGATATCTGCTGCTACAAGGAGATAAGGATCTAATAGGGAAGCAACCCTACAATGGGTAAAACAAGTAACACTGAGAAAGCAGCTGTACATTTTTGTCTGGGCACAAGAGTAGGGCCCAAGAGGGGATTGGAATTGGACTCTTGTCTACACGAGCTGACAAAAAGGGAGAGGTAATCCACAGTAGATAAACTCTTGGGGCAGGGGAGTGAGTGCAGGACTGAATGGGAAAGGTATGTGCAGCTGAAAGATCCCCATAAGTTGCTGCAGTAGTGGGCACAATCCCATTCAAGTGATCGGTACCAACTGAAAACTAATTTCTACATTAACTTATAGATTGCAGGCCTCCCCATTATAAAGCAAAATGCTATCTACTGCTTGTCTGGTGGGTGGAGAATTTTCTTTGCATTTAAAAATAAGTTGAATGCAGATAGTGAACTTGCATTGGAGCCCTGTATGAAATGATGCAAGTCATGCAGGAAATAGTGAATGCATTGCTGAAGTGTTGAAATGGTTTGCTCAAAAAAAATATATATCCAGCCTCTCTCTTTAAATAGATAGATTAGATAGATATAGAGAGAGGCTGGATCACCCACTGTTGTGGTTCAGTGGTACAATACTTGTCTGCCACACATGAGACCCAGGTTCAATTCCCAGGTGTATATGTCACTATAGCTGTTAAGGTACCAAACACCTGGCCTTGATCTGGCCTTTGGATTCTGACTCAATGGTCTAAAGGGGGATGGAAGGTCTAGACACCCTTCACTCCTGCCTAGGCATACGCATCAAAGGTCCTGGTGACCTTGCATGCATATGCCATGATCCAGAAGGATCGACAGTTGCCTACTACTATATGCTGGATCAGACTTTCTCAAATGTAATGAATATTTACTTAATCTGAGCAGGCATCTCCTCTGAGATTGCAGAAAGGACATGTTTGTCTAACTACTTGCAAGGCAAGCTTTGCAGCATGTGTGTGACTGACTTGATTTTACCAGCGTCTCACATGCAATGTTAACACCAAGATTTTAATCACTTTGCATAATGCAATCTGGGAATGTACTTGTTCAAATACATGGTGCTGGCCTTCATGCAAATTATCACTGCAAAAGCAAATGTACATAGCTGTGCAAACCATGTGCCCTTAAAGTGACTTTGAAATATGCACTCAGAGCTTGAGTTCATCGTGAAATTAGAGCACTAGCCTGGGAAAATAGCGGAGTCTCTGGTCTCAGGATGGTCAGACTCAGTGCATCTTAGCTTGGTGCCTGGGCAGAAGCCACCTTAACACCATGGAATGGCATAAAGCAGGCTGTTTCCTCAGTTTTGCAGCCAGGATAGCATTCCTCTCCTGAACATGAACACTGATCTGCTGCCAGTTTGGAGGAGTTGCTGGATATGTCCCAGACTTTGCATGTACTGTTGTGTATGACTTGGCATGTTTCATAGAGGTTGCTCTTTGTGTTCTTGTGCATCCTGGAAGGATGCCTTCCCCTACCTCTGTTCAAACAACTCCTCCAGCCTTTCCCCTAGTTGTGAGCTGGTGTTCAAAGGAGCAGGTTTTAACTCTTGATCAACAAGGTTGTGTTTTTTTTCCCCCTTGTATGTACTGAACCTTGTACCATGTAACCTTGATCTAATTAACTGTGGGTTGGTTACACTCCTTTGGCCTGTGCAGACTGCAGTTTGCTACCTATGGAATTGCTAGAGGCATTTAATGGTGCCTTTACAGGGCTGTAGCTGTACCCAAGAGATATTTTGTTATGAAGATCTCTTATCTTTTTCTCTGGAAAATTCAACTCGCCAGTCCCTGAAAAGAGGCTGATTTACCTAAAAATACCAAGTGGGGTGGTGATACTTGTGTTAATGCCAAGTGTAGAGGGAGCTATGACTAGTGCCAGACCCTGTCAAAATACCTTCCTGTTAAGTGAACCTCTGTACTTATGAAAGTGGAGATTCCCTTTGGAGCAGGGAATCCATTACCCAAAAGGATACTCCTCACCCCCAGTCTCCACTGCAAAGGAATTGGAGCTGCTTAGACAGTTTGCTGTTGGCCACATGGAGATTATGGGATTCCAGTGAACTGAAGTTGTTACAACTAAATGCAAACACCAGAAGCCTGTTTCTCTTCCATCTCTAGACTTCACAGGAAAAACTATTTTTCTTCCTTGAGGGAAGGAGTGGAACTGACCCCTACAGCTGACGACTCGGTGGATGTTTACAAGTGTGGTCGCTGCTTTAGCACTGCAATAAGCAAAAATGGTGTGGACAGAAAATCAATGACTGAGCCAAGTCTGTGTGGAGCAAGGCCAATGCTAGAAATCCAGTGCAGGAGATTTGCCTGCTACCTGTGTGGTCAGGCCTCTCTTCATCTGTATTGGGAAATGTTAGGGCTTGTCTGTACAGGGAACTGGGGAAAGCTGAAGACTTCTGAAAAACTGAAGAAAGTGCAGAACTCTCTGGGAAAGGGATTTAGGTGGGGAATTGAAACAACTCTCATCTCCTCCCTATAATGCCTTTCACTCTTGTGTATCGTAGTAGATTAAGAGAGCTTTCCCTTAGTCCTAATCTAAGACAGTGGTTCTCAGCCAGTCCTAATCTAAACCAGTGGTTCTCATACCAGGACGTATTTGTAAACACCAATGGCCAGTGCCCCCCAGCTTCCCAATATATAGGGCAGAGGGTGGGTGTGGGGGGGCAGAATGGGAGGGGAGGTGTAAGAGGGGGGCAAACAGCTCCTCGCAGGCTGGAGCTCTACCAGCCTGCAAGGGAAAAAACAGTTTCCCACTTTTTTCTCCATTAACAGAGAATCCACATTGAAAGATGGTTGATCCATTTTTAAAGTTTGTTCGCAACCTTTTCATATATTCTTGTGACCCACGGGTTGAAAAACACTGGTCTAAACCACAGATACAAGTGACGTGACGCTAGGCCTGTGATGTTCGAGTGACACATGCCTCCGAATGGCATGTATGCAAGGGGGGAGGGGAAAGGATGATCTTTGAAAGTCTCAGCACAAATCTTGTGTTGGGGATGGGGTGGGAGGAAATGAATGCCAAGACAAAGCAGTCTACTGTGATCTGCAGCAAGACTACAGGCTGCACACACACATACTTGCTGCCTAACTGGAGATCTGTAAGGGATCCCGCCTGGGCAGGTTTGAAGTGTACCATTTGCTTCTGCCAGCTAATGCTGCAGTCTAGGAATGTCTGTGGGCCCAGGGAGGCTTGTAGTACTAACCACTGAGTGTTCCCCCTCCACTGTCCCTTTTAGACCCTAACAGCTATGAAACTGTAGCATAGCCTGGAACGCCCTCCGTGTTGATCACTAGGAAGGGCCTAGGCTCCCCCCACCCTTTGGAAACCCTATCCTTCTGTATTTGCTTCCTAGCCACAGTACAGCTGGTTTCCAGATGTCCTCCTCCTTCCTCAGCTTGATGCTCTTTGTTCTTTACAGAATTGCCCAGAGGCACTGCAAACAAGGCCAGGTCCCGCCTTGTGGCAGCTGCCCTGCACATGCATGACAGACAATGGGGCATTGTTTTAAACATTCAGTGATGCTTGTCCTAGAGGTGACTGTTCTCCAGGCCATGGCAGTATCGGGTGTGCTGGGGGCTGCTCCTGTTGCCCACGTTGTTGTTCTGGAAGGGGTTGAGGACTCTGAGCCTCCTGTGTAGCTCTCTGCAGCCTTGCCAGACAAGAGAGTATGGACAGTTTTTAACTCGGGAGCAGCCTGTCTTTGTTTGCTCTGGCACCTGGCATAGAGCTTTACAGCAGACGAATGCCAGCCCTGCTTTAGCCTCTTTAGCCAGGTCACCCTAGCTTCAGCATAGAATTGGATGGAGGCACTGGGAAGCACTGAAGGGACTGTGTGGTGCCAGGGAAAACACTTTGCTTCAGAACAGAAAGGGGTCCGTGGCCGCAATTGGAGAGGGACCAACAGGGTTCCTGGCCATGGCCCTGTGGATCTTGGTTTAGCAGCTGACTGCACCTCTTGGTTTAGTAGCTGACTGCGGTGGATGGAGCTACAGTCGATCATGTAGAAGGCCATCCAGTCTCAAGGTAAACCACCAAAGTGATGGGCAATCCACTATGTCTCTGGAATAGTTGTACTAATGAGTAGAACTGGATGGAAAAATTTGAATTGAATGCAATTTGTAAAAATTCTTGGTTTAGCAACTGACTCTGTAGCACTTTAGTAGCTATAAGTTCTTTACCATAGTGGTACCCCTGCTCCATGCCCATCACCACAAAGGCACTGGATGAATTCATGGAGACTTCTAAGCAAAGTGTGTGATTGCTTTTCTCAGCTCTTCCAGGCACCCCATGTCTTCTGTTCCAGAGGACCCCACCACCACCACCATTTGTGGGATCTGGCTATGGCATTCTCCACCCAGCTGCTCTTCCTGCCCTGAGGGGACCGGGGACTTGTGACTTAAGGCCTCTGGGACTTTTCTACTGCTTCCCAAGGAAAAAGTCCAGCGGTGTTTTTTCGTGACAGGCCTGTCACTGTATTTAATCTGTAGGAGAGCAACAGTGTGCAGTTTGACCATCCAGACTTTGAGGACCAATCCCATTTCCCATGTAGTGTTAACAAGGAGCACAGGACAGGAGTAAACAGAAACTATCTTGTATTTTCTGTCAGTCTCCAGAGTCTCTTGGTGACCTCTTAGCCTTTCCTTTTGCTCAGTCTTGATGGATTAAATGGAGACCCAGTGTACAAGAGACAATCTCTACAGTATCTCATCCTGCCTCCAAAGAGACCGTCATCAAGACTTCAGAGGATTCCTGGAAGGCAGCTGTATCGCTGCCCTATTAATAGCATAACTAAGACAGCGGTCCCAGGCTCTGTGAAGAGGTACAAAAAAAGCTGATGTCAAAGTGATGGCTGACTGCACCACTGCAACTGGCATGGCAGGAGCTGGTGCAGCCCTGGGTGCTGTGTAAATGTCCCAGATGTAGAGCTGCTCTGCTAGGCATCTTGCCCCTATAGTGCCTGTACTATAGGGGGAGAAGGATGAGAGGGGGACTCTTTCC
>NW_005842175.1:1300416-1332857 GCF_000455745.1 Alligator sinensis
TGGGGTTTTAAGCCCCTTCACACTGCTCTGACTCTTCTACCCACTGGGTGCATCTACATGCGTGCATTTTCTGTGCAGTACAGGCGCACATCTACATGTGCATGCCTGTATTACGCAGTAAATATGGCGACTTATGCCAACTTGGGGATAAAATGTACACCTGATTTGTTACTGCACAGTAATTCACATGTAGACATCTTACCGCGCAGTAACACTGTGTGTGGACTGACTTGGGACTAACTTTAGCCCTAAATCAGTCCACACGCTGCGTTAATGTGCTTTAATACCTACACATTTAGACGCCGGCCTATTCCCACTTATTGCGCAGTAATTTACTGCACAGTAAATTAAAGCCGGTGTAAATGCACATGTAGACACACCCACTATTTAAAAAATGTATGTCCCTGCTGAGCCAGATGTCCCCAAGGTTGAGCATAGGCCCAGTGTACCTGATGTAACAGAGAGAAAGCAGGTCTGAACAGAAACGAGGATCTCACCCCAAGTGACCATAGCAAGGCTGGACCAATTCTGTTTACTTTGAGAAGGAATGCTGATTTTGCCATAAAGAAAAGCAGGAGGACTTTGAAGCATAAATATCTAGCTAGCCAAGAAAGAGCTTTGATAAGGTAACAATCAAATTTTCCATGTTGAATTTTGACTCTTTCTACTGCTGATGTAATTGTACCTGATGCAGCTTGCCACAAATAGGCTCATCATTTTCATAAGCACTTGAATGTCTAATTCTGAACATGTCCTTGTGGGAAAAGGATGGCTCAAGCCATTTTGCAGTCTTTTACATGCAAATAAAACTTGATGTTTCTCCTAGAGCAGATCCCCCTAGTGGGGCATTTCTGGAATTCTCTTTGAAGGCTGTTCTTTATTTTTGCAATAACCTATCATTAGTAATGAGCTCAGTTGGACCCCAACCAAGAAGTGGGGGCAACTGCCACAGTGCTGGCTCAGCATTAAAGAATGTGTGTCCCCACTAGACAAGATGCCCTCAGAGCTGAGTATAGACCCAGTGTACCTGATCTGTAAAAGAGAAAGCAGGTCTGTGACCTTCAGGCAATTAATTCATATGTGGTCCTTGGTGCATTTATGCTCAACCTTACTGATGAATTTGAGTTTCCTCCTCGCTCCTCTGAAAGGTGCATTCTTTGAGGAATGCAGGGTTTTGATCCATAAGAAATGGGAAGGATGAGGCGGCTTGTATATTTATTAATGAGACAAAGGTGTGAATGCGTGTTCGGTGGGGGCTGTCAAGAGCAGTTATTCCTGGTGCCAGGGACTGCACATTCATTTCAAATTTTACTTGCGTATGAGCTCAGTTTCACTGGCCCAAAATCCACTTCCTGGAAGTGGGGGTTGGAAAACTGAGACTAGTCCAATAGAAAGGCTGTCTTTCAATGTCAACAGGCGAGTCTTAATTTGAAAGTTGTGTGTTACAGACCAAGCTGATAAGCTGAATTCTGGCCACAGTTCCCCAGTGACCCAACGTAATCACCACCAAAAACACCAGGGTATTGAATCAGCATAGGATTCTGTAAGGGTCTAGACCCCTGGGGAATACCATGTGCCGTACCAGTCCCCCACCTCTCAAAGAATGATGGAAAGTTAGTGTGAGGGGTTCAGAGACAGCAATACAAATAAGAAACTCTCTTAATGAAAAATGCTTTAGGAATATTTGCCTTACAAATGAGCTGAATGAGGGGGGACAGACTAGAAAGCTGAGAAACCATGAGTAGTCTAGAAAAGGTCAACCGGGAGCTTCTGTCTTTCATGTTTGGTAATATAAGAGCAAGGACTTTCGGGAACTGTACAGAAGTTCAGGAAAGCTAGATCAGCCTAAAAATGGTCATCCTGATCTAAAATAGACTACCTCAGGGTAGGGTTAACTTAGATTGGGTAGGCCAATTTTAGACCAATCTAATCTTTCTGGAACTTTTTATACAGTTCACACTTAGATCAACTTATCTAGGGATCTAAGTGTAAGGTCCGTGCCTAGGGGAACTAAGTTAGATCAGGTGGCCATTTTTAACGTGATCTAATCCAGTGCTTCTCAAACTATCTGATGTACCGGACCGGCAATTTTTTTTCCAGTGGGCCAGGGACCAGTGCCCGGTTCAGTCGGTGGCAGCAACTGCATGTAACAGCGCTACACAAATGTGCGACCGGCTGTTTCTTTCTCTTTCCTCACCTCGCATGACGTGACGTCACCTGGAGTGTTGGAACGTACAAACTGTGGCGCTATGACACATCAGTGTTATGCTTCTGAAAATATATTTCTTTCTTTCCTGGCAACTCGCTGCAGACCGGCGACTGGTGGCTTGCGGACCGGCACCGGTCCGCGGACCACCACTTTGAGAAGCACTGATCAAACCTCCCCTTAACCTAGGGTGCCCATAAGTCTCGGTTTGTCTGGGACACTCCAGGGTTCTGTAGCCCGGTGCCAGCAGTAGCATGTCATGAAATGCACCCATGAATACCTAGACTTTCTCAATCTAGCTTGCCCTAAGAAACACCACTGAAACCCCAATGGCAATCTGTGTACAAGTCAAGAGAATATTCCAGGCAACAGTTTCAAACTGGGGTAAACCCAATCAGGAATAAACCCTGACTGACCTCCCAGGTTTTACTGTGATCATGGTTTCTTGTTTGTCCTTTTCCTATACTTTAAAGTCAGGCAGGCCCATCCTGATCCTCTGATCTGACTTCCAGCACACCATAGACTCTACCCAGTGGCTCCTGCCCCTAATGCAGCTGTGGATGGAGCTACAGTCGATCATGTAGAAGGCCATCCAGTCTCAAGGTAAACCACCAAAGTGATGGGCAGTCCACTATGTCTCTGGAATAGTTGTACTAATGAGTAGAACTGGATGGAAAAATTTGAATTGAATGCAATTTGTAAAAATTCTGTAATTCTGCTGGGAAGTAGGATGCTTTCCTGTCAGCTCCCTTACCCAGCTCCTTAGCAGCATGTACTGAGTCCTGGGCTCAAAGGCAGTCTGCCAAACAAACTGCCCCAGAACCAGGGCTTGCTGCGGAGCTACAAGGAAAACGATAATTCTGTTTCATTTATATCTTTATAATCTTAGCTTTTCATTCTGAAATAGAAGGTGTCCAGATTTCAGTATCTTGGTATCCTCCATAGAATGGAATTACTGTTCCCTGCTCAACTCTACTAATGACAGATGACTAAACAACTCCTTTTTTAACACAGCTTTTTACAAATGTAATAACTTTTATTCCGTATTGATCCTCCTCTGCACTCACCCCAGCTGCATTATGAGTTATGACCAAAGTTGACCTCTGTGGTAAATCAAGGAGTCCCTCAAACAATAAGATAAGCTACTGAAAAACAACAATAAAAATATATTCAAGCTGTAACCTAGACTCTTAGTACAAGTTTCCCATAGTAAAAGTCAACTGGACTTTCTACTTGCCAGTAGTTGTTCATAGGTATTTATATAAAAGAGAAGTGTTTTGGCTTTGAAAACAAACTGGACAATTTTAACAAAGGGTTCCCAAAAACACTTCCTTTTTTTTTTTTTTTGCCAATGATGAGCTCAGTTTCCCAGCAGTCTGGTTGCTATGAGGAAGCACAGGGGAACTGGATTATTTTTTCCCATTTAAACAAAAATCTTTCATAACCACAGGTAAGGAGGGAAGAAACAGTACTTGGCAAACAGTTACTTTAAGTGCCTTTGCTGAAAGTGTTTACACTTTCATCCTGAAAAAATGGATTATCATGTTAATACAGAAGTACATCCAGCTTGCGTTGTTTGAACAGAGATGGAAATGAGAAGAGATGTTTAGAAAAACCCTTCCAACCTGGTGCAATCTAGGTTGTTGCAAAGGCCAAAACCCATCTCTTCTTCAGAAATGATGCCAATGTAGGGATAAATCATTCAGATGTAAGTTGCCTCAGCAGTCTTTGGGGTAGGTGTTTTAAAGCTTTACTACTAGTAGTAGGCGAGACAATAGAATTATTCTGAGTCAGACATTAATTTACTGAATGCAATCCTAGCTTGAAAATAAAGTGAAGCTGGAGTGACTTCTCCAGAGCACAAAAACCTAAGCAGTGTATATGGAGATACTGAACTGCCCACACACCACTGTCCCCATCTCAGCCTTGCTGGTTTAATCCAAAGGAAAGGCAGGTACCAATATGTTTGAGGCTAAAACATCTTCCAGGCTGCCCCTCTTAAGTTTGGCGTTACAACTACTTGCCTACATAGTTGTACGTTAAATTGTTTTCCTACTAAGAAAGCCTCTGACAGCTCCTAGGGGATATTGCTGGCCGCCCTCAGTATTTGTAGCTCTCGAAAGTCCCTAATGCTTGTAAGTGCCCCTGTATAAATTACTACATAATTGTAGTAACATTTGCCATCTTGGGATCTCTTGCTGGAATTGCACATCAGAGAGGGACACACAAATCTTATGAACTGTAGGGCTGCTGACCTGCTTCCCCAGCCTGGGACTGATTGAATGCCATGCCCAGAGTCTGCTCAGTCTCCAGGGCACAGTTTAAGCTTCAAACAAAGACCTCACAAAGTAACACCACGGCAAAGATGTTCTCCTAATCAAAGCAGGCTACTGGGGCCTTCCCCCTCGCATCTGGGCTTCAACCCAGGTTTAGCTACAATGGCCCACCTGCTTCCCCCTGCAACACCTTTCAGCCCTTTTTAGAAATCTCACAACCCCTTTCCAGCTGGTTTTGATAATCTGCCTATGTCTTATGGGGACTGAACACCTATTTGTAAAGGGATCTTGTCTCTAAGCAGGGCTGGTTTTTTCCCCACTGCCCAAGGCACTTGAAGAGGTGGACAAGCCTGTAATTCACACCAAAACAAAGGCATTTAAGACTTTGTCTGGATTTGGAACAAGCCCTGATTTCAGCCATTAGAAGAGCTCTACCAGGGCAAATTAGAGCTTGCTTTAAATGCAGTCCTGGTGTTGCTGTCTGAGGGGGTGAAATTGTGACTTGTGCCAAGGCCAGGCAAGGCCCAGAAGCACTTAAACTTCCATTTGTGACCAAATCGGGCGACATGGCAGAGCAGGAATATATAAGCAATTTCAACGAATAATATTGTGTCTTAGCTCAGGCCTTGCTGAATTCAACCTGATTAACATTCAAGTCCTCTCTTCTTTGCATCCTACTTATACAATGCTTGGGCCTCGCTGTGATCTTGTTCTGCCAGAAGTGGATTTAATGCCTGCTAAATTCTGTTTCAGCTGAGGGGAATAAAAACCAGCTAATATTATTTTTACCCACATCTAAAAAATACGTAAAAGTATCTAAAAGGATCAGGTAGTATTTCAGAATCGGCGAAAGCCAGAATTGTAGTGCTGAATTCCACAAAATTAAATAGTGCCTCAGGAAATTACTACTCCCTTATTCTAACCTCTATTCAACATCTTACATTACATTTTTAGAAGATGAAAATAAAGATGTAGATGGCAAATATTTGGCTTTGAGTACCCTTCAGAACCTTTACTATAGATAAAAGTTGGTTGGGATGGATATTGTCCTATGAATTAAAAAAATGAATTATGGGATTAAATAGTAATTGATAAGTAGTGTGACGGCAGTGCGCTGCCGTCACGGGCACAAGGAGAGGCAAGGAGAGGCTGCGGGGCAGACAGAACCCTGGAGGGGGTAACTTACCTCTGGGAGACCCAGCGGTGCTGGAGCTGAGACCGCGGTGGTAGCTGCAGTCACAGCTACAGCCGCGTGAGCTGGCATTATGCTGGCTATTTAAGCAGCTGTTCCCAGTAAGGGAAACACCTGGGCCAATCACGGCGGCCGATATGGCCACTGCGGGGAAAGTTTAAAATCCCCAGCAGCACCCAAGGGGAGGGGGAGGGGGAGCCAGAGAGAGAGAGAGAGAGCAGACAGCAGACAGCACATCTGGCGTGCTGAGGCTCCTGCTGGGGAAAGGCACCAGCTAGGCTGTGCCGCACTAGCACAAGAGGCAGGAGAAGCCTCTAAACCGTGAGACGAGGAAAGCAAGGGGAAACTTCCTACCTTGCAACAGATAGCGAGCAGGGAGAGGCCAGTACTCCCCTTGAGAAGAGGAAAGCAAGGGAAACGGCAGGGCACCCTGCGTTTGCCAGCACCGCCCCTAGGAGAAATAGACAGGTGCAGAATTCCCTGGAATCCACTGGGTAAGGGAAGGCAGCTCTGGGAGCAGCCCTACCCAAGGGGAATATTATTTCTAGAGAAGTTAGGAAGGAAGGACGCTAAGCAATATCAGAAGAGTCAGAGAGACAAGAGGATGGGCTGGCAGCGCTGTACAGCTAAGTCCAAGTCACTGCATTGGTGAAGCCGAAGGCGGGAAAACCCGCAGAGGACCGAAGGTCACCATCCCACCAGCACGTGATCGGTTGGCGAGTGGACGGGGTGTAGGGGTGGCAGAGCCCCGCGGAACACAGTAGGCAACAGCTGTGAGTACACCCATGTCAAGGAACCCCTCTGATAAGAACTCCACTGGAACCCTCTCATAATAATATACCAGCAAAGTCGTGGCAGGGGGGGAGGGGAGGGGCTACCTAACTGACGGGTGACACTAGCCATAAGACCTCCGACATCACAGTAGGAATGTTAGGAGTGGACATTTTGTCTTGTAGGGTATCACACTTAATACATCACAGTCAAGTAAGGAATACCCTTTCTTCTGCCCATTGTTCAACTATTATATATATATATTTTGGCCATGTGCACTAATAATGCACATATATTAATTATATATGGAAAGTGGTTGGAGTTAAGGTTGTGTGTTTGATTCTGATGTAAGGAATATGATTATTGATTATATACTGAATGTGTCAGGAGTTTATGGCAGAGGTGAGCCACTTGTGACTTTAGATCAGGTTGCCTTATGGCTATTAAGGCTTATGAACAATGGTTGCCTTAGCGGCTTAGCTGGTGATTTCCTTACTTTTCTAGTGATAGTTTTAGAACAACTTGCACTCAAGCCACACTATATCTAAGCTAACTTTATTGTTTGAGCGAACTGGTCTATGAAACTAGAACAGCTTAGATCTATGGAGACTGAATATGAAGTACATTTCCTCCTCTATAACTGAATGCCCTTTTGCCTGCAGAATAGATTGAATACTCCTTGTGGGCAAAAGTGCTCATCTTAGCTGATGGGCTAAGAACAACATCCTTCCCAGACGACCAAACATCTGCAATCCTCTGACTACTACATACAACTCCAAATATGCATCACAACTTTGCAGAACTTCAGAGAAATTTAGAAATCATCTTCTTCACCTAACCTACTTCAAAGAGATCAACTCCAGGAGAAAAATCACCACATACTACAACTTAAACGAGAAAAATCCAGACACCTTCCCAAACATTTTCCACTGTATACAAAGAGACTACTAAAGATTTTCTACAACATCCATCCAACATAAAAAGAAGAAATGGAACCATTTACTCCAGGAACAACTTTCCCAACAACAAAACCATCAGAGAAAACACACCAACACTGTACACCATTCCAACTTCAAACTCAATGAAACTGAAAGATGCAACCAACCCTCAAATATCATCACTCTCTCCACACACACTCTTATCAAACCTAAAAAATCTGGCCTCTCTAACAACCTGAATTTCTGTCCCGAAAAATACCCTAATAAAATACTTCAATGTAGAGAACTAGAAGAATTCTTCTGATGCCTCCACCTCTGCCTCAAGGAATATTTTCACAACCAAAATGAATCCACTTCCAACAACACTTTATCCTTTGACAACATTGAGGAAAAGATCAACCCCCCAAAAAACCCGAAAAGCCATCAGATTGGACACCTCACAGTGGATGAAATTCTAACCATGACCGCTATATTGACTGGTTCAGGGAAAGAATGAACTATGAAATAATCAACAATACATGCCACCATAACAACCTTTCCCTTTCAGAGAGAAGAGCCATAGAATCCCTAAGATCCAACCACCAAATAGTAATAAAACCAGCAGGTAAAGGAGGAGTTATAGTTATCCTTAACCATGAAGACTACATAAAAGAAGCCAATGGACAACTCTCTGACATCACCTACTACAAAAAACTAGAGGCAGATCCTACTCCCCTTTTCACTTTCAAACTCAAAACTACCATCAAATCATTTCCATTAGAACTACAAGAAAAACTACAGGACCCCCTCACTCCCCAACCCAGGGACTTCTTACATACTCCCAAAAATCCACAAACAAGGGACCCCTGGCAGCCCTACCGTATCCAACCATGGAACCTAAACTGAGGAAATACCAGGTTTTAGCAAATCAATCCTAAAACCTCTTGTCTCCCGAAGAGCAAGTTTTGTCCAAGACACAACAGACTTTCTATGAAAACTTAAAAACACAGACCACCTTCCCAGCAACACCCTCCTAGCCACTATGGACGTTACCAGCTTATATACCAACATCCCACACCAGGATGGCACTCAGGCCTGCCTTACATATCTACAAGCGCAAGATTATACCTCAGAGTACAGACCCAAAGATATTACTGAACTTTCAATATTAAAACTTCACTTTCAATAACCAACACTTCCTCCAGACCACTTCCAGAAGTGTCTGTCTTGTGATCAAACGCAGCGATTGACCGCCTTGCAATTGGCCGTGGGGGGATCCCCCCAGTCGGCAGGATTGGCCATAGGGGGGACCAGTTACTGACTGGTCGCTGGGGTGGGGCATGTGCCCCCCCTGGCCTGCCCCCTGACTAAGGCGGCACCAGTCACCCATGTTTCCGACTATTTGAGTTGGTCTAATAAAAGATATCGGATTTACCCAAAGAACCTTGTCCACCTTAGCTGATGTCACTTGCCTCAGCTTCATGATTCAACATTTCTCATGTCCGTATTTCAAAGTACAGAAAGCCATGTACTGTAGGATGTGTGTGGGGGCTGGAGGCAAACAGGGAGAGAATGAAAGACATCCCTCTCATTGAGAGAGAAGTAGGGGTCAGAGTGTGTATTTATGGACAGCCTGACTCACTGCCAGGGACTGAGAGTGAGTCATCAGTAGTAGGAGGAAGGGAGGGGTTGTGTGTTGTAATTATACCCAGTGGTGGCCTTAGGGTTGTTGGGGCCCTGGGCAAGAGAGTAATTCGGGGCCCTTTAGAGGCTTAATTTTGATGACCTATAAGCAAGTCAGACATTTTGGATTTCAATTTCACTTTGCCCTATGCATGAAACTGCAATGAAAGTATCTTAATACAATATTGATAATACAAATATTCAGTGTAATTAATTTTTATTTTTATAAAGTGTGGGGCCCCGGGTGGTTGCCCAGTTTGCCCTCCCCTAAGGCGGCTAATGTTATACCCTGGTGCTGGGTCAGGGGCCCTTGAAGATGCCTTGAAGAGGAAGAGCCTGGGCAAGGGGCCCCACATGGCTTCAGGTCCTGATGGTTCGAGAAGGTTTTGGCAGTTGAGGAGCAAGCTGGGGGCAGGTGGCTGTCAACAGGGCGAGCTCCTTAGTTTGGGCCCTCATTCTCCCCCACCCCCGCAAATACCATTTTCCTAAAGAAAGACGTCAACGTTGTTGTCATCGGCAGTCCCTCTAAGTCAAAGATGACGTCTGTCAGGCTTGATGGGTCCTCAGGTGACTGAGGAGCCCGATCCTGGATACACATGTTCTTTGGCAATGGGGGCACGTTGTTGCGTGGGGGAGTGGGATTCGCAGCCCCAGGTTGTTCATCTCCTCCTTTCTCTACCGTCACTGTTCCGCCTCAGTATCAAGTTGTTGGGCCTCGAAGTGGTGCGTGCCTTGGTGGACCATGTCTTTCTTGTCTTAAGAAAGACATGGGGCAGATCCCTCTACAGGTGTGTGTTTGAGACCTACTCCAGACTTGTGCCAAAGGCTGTCCTCTGTTGACACAGCTGTGATAGGCACGTGCTCCTTTGTGCTGGGGAGTCACAGGGGGCTGGATATACTGCTAGCCACGTCACTTCCTTCTGCACCATTGGCTTTATCCAGGCTAGCTCTGAGGGTATCTAGGCTCAGGAGAACCTTTGACTGTGACTTTTTGATCCATTCCTTAGGGGTCCAGCAATGGTCCCCAGGTTAAAGTGGATAATAGTAACAATAGGGAAAGGGAGGAAATACTGGCAAAGGGATGGAAAGGTGAGAGGAAGAGCTGGCCTGAAATAGCTCATGCTCTCCTGATCTTTCCTAAGCAAGCTGCAGAGATGCCCAGGCTGAGGAGAAGGACTCCACAGGCAGAAGACACCCACATGGCAGTCCAGTTTTGCATCATTCAGAGATCAGGGACAACTGGGAGGAGTGGAGAAAGGAGTTAGCCAGCCAAGCCTCTACCAAGTTAAGCACAAAAACACATGGGAGCTTAAGCAGCCAGACTGCAATGAGCTCTTTGGAGCACAGAGAAACCTTGGGTCATGTCAGGGAGCTCAATGAAAAGGGCAAGGGCTCTTTTTTGACAGAGGTGACTGGAGAATGTGCGGGACTGATTTGGTGAGCCATTGCTCATTTATTGATGAGAAAGAGGACCTGTGTGGTCCATGGGAAACACTTGTCCCCATTAAGGAGGAAGAGTCATTGCGACAGTAGAGCACCTTGCAAACAAGAAGCCGCCAAATATCGGGAGCAGAGAGGAGAAGCGCTGGACTGGAAAAGTAGATCTCCAAGTCTTTTGTGTATTTCCCCTTGTATCTGTATTGGTTCCTGTTATACATAAAACTGACACAATTTTGGATAAAACACATGACAGGGATATTGTAAGTATCCCCAAAATTTTATGTTCCAAACCCAGGAAGTACAGTATTAAGACTAAACTATCTTAAGGGGAAAAAATAAATCAAAATTATGGTCTGCCAGAAGCCTTAGCTCTGCTGCTTATTGACACCATGAGGAGGAGGAATACGAAGAATACTGATTGTGCCTTTAACACCAGATTGCTGAAATCTGGAAACATAAAAGCTAAAATGCTGCATTTAGAATCACATTATTATTGCAGCACAACCTGTAGTGCAGAGTTGAGGTTGAGTGGATGCCTTAACTGTACATTCTCATGGTTTATTAATATGCTGAGATTTCTTTGGAGTTAATCCCTCACTCTAAATGTCCTGGGTTTATAATTCTTGTTCACAGGGGGATTACTGCAACATTACCATAATGCATTTTAACCTAAACAACTGATATGCCCTCTCTACCTTAACTCTAGCTAATTGTAGTATGTGTTAGGGAATAAATAGCATTAATAATGTTTGAAGTAAGTTCTTGGCTGGATGGGGATTTACGAAGTAGTGGTAATCCTGAATCATAAGAAAGATATATGGTACACTTGGCCCATAACCTCGTAAAGCAAGCAAGCACCCAGTACATTATCAGTATCAATCATGCAGGAAGTCCACAACAGTTTTTACACCAGCTCCACAGGCCTGTGATATTCCTTTTTGATTTCTTTAGGGATTATATTACTTTATTTTGGATTGAATTTGTGGCTGGGCTCTCCTTCCAACGGACTGCTTAGCATGAAAGAATGAGAGAGAGAAGGGGTTGGAAAACATGACTGAATATGGCTGAGTTTCTGATGGAATAGCCAGCCCCTCCCTGCCAGCAGCCACAGCTGGACAGCCCAAGGTTTGAAGAGAACTGGGAAAAACTGCAGACCAGCCCTCCTTTGTTTTCTGTGGGGAAATCTATAACCCATTGTCTGGGTTAGAAAACTTGGCATGCTTCTGTTACCTATAAAATTGCATTAGGCTTTTCTATTTCCTGTAGGGGATTATGAATCATCTGGACTTTCTATAATTCAGGGAGAGGGCTAGTTATGGACTCTTGCAGTGGGGGCTCTTAATTGCATTTGAAATAATCTGATTTTCTTGGAGATGAGAGCACTAATAGCCAGCAGGGAGGACCATGTATTCCAGGATAGATCCTAGCAGTGTTGCATGCCTGCTGTCTTTATATGAACACCAGACTGTGCGTACAGATTGTGATCCTGATTCAGCAAAGTACTTAAATCCATGCCTTACTTTAAACATGTGAATAATCCCATTGTCTTCAATTTAGCATTGCATGCTTGTTATTAGACAAGTACTGAAATACATTGCTATACGGTTGGTCAAAGTCTTTCCTGAGTACATGTGGCCAGGTCAGGTGTCTCTGTTCATGCAAACATCCAAGTTTCATGTACATTCATAAGCAATTGGGAGTATGTGCATATGTGTGGATGTACACACAAAGTGGGTTTGCTCACCTTTGAAAATCTTGGCTGGAATATTCTCTCAACTTTTACACAGATTTTTGCTGGGGTTTCACTGCTGTTCTTCAGGGCAAGCCTGAATGAAGGGAGAAAGTGTAGGCATTCATAGGAGAGCACATGTGTAAAGTTATGCAGATGAGTATTCCCATTGCTGTGACTGTTGGACTGTAAAACAGCCAGCAGGTGGAGTCATCTATACTGTATGCAGCAAGTTCCCAGAAGTTTAACTGGATTCAGGGAAATTTCAGATAAAAGGTGGGAATAGGGAAAGTGTAAGCAGCACAGAAGTGGGAGAATGTGGAATATACCACAGTTCAGAACCTCTGTAGCATCTGAGGACTGGTTGGTGGAGCTGAGGAGGGGCATGCGAAGATGGCTTAGACCAGTGGTTCAACCTTTCTTGTAGCAGACCCATTTTTTAAATATTAATGGCCAGTCCCAACCCAGTTCCCCTCACTCCTGACCCACTGCCCCCCGTCCCCAGGCCTGAGCCTTCAGTGTGTGGGGTAGAGGGTAGGTGTGGTGCCAGGGGAGCCCCGAAGAGCCCCTCACAGGCTGGAACTCTGTCAGCCTGAAAAGGAAAAGCCACCATTTCCCACATTTTTCTCCTTTAAAGGAGAATCCATTTTTAAAGTTTGTTGATCTGTTTTTAAAGTTTGTTCGTGACCCTTTCATAAATTCTTGTAATCCACTTTTGGGCTGCAACCCACAGGTTGAGAAACACTGGCTTAGACAACTTGCCACATCCTATTCTTGGTGTTATTCCAGGGTTCAGAGCTTCCAGGCATACTTTACAATCATTGGAATTTGCATTGGCTGCTTACAACCTCAGGGGCTAGGGACAGACATTCAAAAAGCCGGAGCCTGAATTGACTCAATCTTTGCAGGTTAGTCTAACCTGGCTAGGCTAAATCACTTTCTAACTGTACAGACATCCCAGAAATGCAGGCACATGCCTACAGTGGCTCAGGCTAGAAACTAGTGGGTGGTAAAACAGCCCTCTCTTCCTTCCACAGCACTCAGCTGAGGGGGGGACAGGGTGTGGCCAGGCCCTGGCAGAATGCTCTGATTAGCCCAATAGGGAATTGATAACAGTGTTTATCACCCCTGACTCAGTGTTTATCACCTCATTAAGAAAACAGAGGGACATTATCGGCTACCTGTTGATTCAGCATGGACAATAGCCAGCATGTGATCTGCTAGCTAGTAAACAGACACCTCTCCGCAAGGCGGAGGGGAGCAGGGAATTCCTACTTGGCAGGGAGTGGGGGAGCAGCCCACAGTCTCTGGAGCTGCAGCCAAGGAGCAGAGGGGAAGGGCCAGCCCTGCTGTAGAGCAAAGAGCCCTGCCCAGTCCAGAAAGCATGCCAGGATGCTAGAGGTGTCTGATCCATCTTAAACCAGCAAGGGGTCTGGGACAGACATTGCATAAATCGGTTTGACCCAAATCAGTCAAGTCTGATACTACATTCAACCAGGTTTATCTCGGGTGTTGGCCTTCTCCTCTGCCATGGTTCCCTGCACAAGGTACAGAGAGGAAAGTTGAGGTAGGAATTATTGTAGTTCCTCTATCCCAGAATCCCTCCATGCTGGAGAAATTCCCCTGTGCTCATGAAGTCTCCTTTAGAACAGATAGATCTATACAATACTGTATATACATTGCTGCATTTCTAAGCCTCTTTCTGATAAACCCATTGGTAAAAAGCACATGGATAAAAAAAAAATAAAAAAAAATAATCAGGCAACTAATTGGAGGAGGTGAACCTGAGGAGGGACCAGACAGGGTATGTTGATCTTAAGACAGACAACAGCAGTGAGGTCAAATATGTTCTACCTTTACAAAATGGGCAATCTTCAGCTTAGTGGACCATTTTACTAGTGTAGTGTATCCTCTTTGCTTTGTCTGACTGTTGGATTGTGGAATGTCTCTGGGGCAGGGTATTTGCCTTCCTTTTATTTATGTGTGAGTTAGTACATTGTGGCCATCACTGGAAACAAACAATATCTAATAACAATCGATATTGTTGTGTTTTTTTGGGAGTCCATGTAAACCAAAATTTTAACTTAAACGAACAAACCATCAAACCCACAAACCAGCCACTCATGTCCTATATACATTGCTGTGTCCATCTAAAGGTGTTACAGTTTAGAGCAGGGGCAGGCAATTATTTTGGGTGGAGGGCCGCTTACTGAGTTTTGGCAAGTCATCAAGGGCCACATGACTAGCAGCCAGGGGCAGATAAATATTAAAATTTCTACATTTTTTAGGGGCCCTGCAGGTCAGATAGAATGGTCTGGTGGGCCGCATCTGGCCCGCAGGCCACATTTTGCCCACCCCTTGTTTAGAGGCATTACTAAGATATAATCACCGAGACATGCCTACAGAGGATGTGGCTTGGAATTAACTGCCAAGCATTGTATCAGTACCAGACCATCAAAATAGACACCAGACACCATGATCTTCCACTGCAGTTTTGACAAGTTGGTAAGGATGTTGCCTGGCCCCTTGAAAGTGGGTAGAATTATCTTCAACAGCTACCTACATCCATGGTCATGTCTGCGTTGTATAGTGCAGCACTATTAGAGATACCCATGCTACCTCCAAATGAGCTGGTATGCCTACACAGCATAGTGCAGTGCTGTACAGTTACTAACTTGAGTCCCAGACTCAGTGTAAACATGTTGGCATTGCACTGTAGCTAAGCTAATAAGCTCGCTTTCTTGGGACTTCCTGCTTCTAGTTCCAGAGCTAGTGCATGCAGAGCTAATAGGCAGCATCTCCACATGATTCTGCTTTCTACTGTGTAGACCTACCCTACCTGGTTTATGTTCATTCTTGATGCCATCTGCTTTTACTGCAAATGAGCCAATCACTTCTGCGTCCTCACCCCTGAAGATAGATTATGATTAATTTTCCAGGCCTGATCTCACTATTTTTTGTATTGACATGACTTTTAGAGAGGGGGTTGTGGCAGGCCAGTAGGGGCGCTTCTGCACTGAGACACCCACCTTACTGCACCTGACCATCTACCAAGTGTCTCCCCTGGGACACCTACGACCAGCTGACCTCCTTCCTGAAGCACACTTGCAAGCCTGGGGTAACCACCACCACTGGGCTCTTGTCATTGCTCAGGCCCTGTACCCCCCCAGGGTGCACAGGCCTTGTAGACCTTAACCCCTGCAAGATCTTGGCATGCTTCCTTTAACCTGAAGCACAGAAAGTAATGTCCCTTAGTCAGCCAACCCAAGGGAATAAAAAGTCATGCACATTCCCTCTCAAACATGTACCACAAAACTGGTTATAGTGGATAACTTTATTGGGTATAAGAGAGTAGGCTTGGGGTGGGGTACAAGTCAGAGAAGTATTGAAAGAATACCCAGAGCAAACAGAACTGGCCTGATAGCCATTTAATATGCTTCTAAATTACTGTAACCTACCTTTCTAGTAATTTACTCACTTCAGCATCCCAGAAGAAAGTGAGAGTTGCAGAAATTCCCACTGCTGTGTAAATGTTCCAACACAGCTGTCCTTCTTCCTGGAGAGCCTCTCTCTTAAATAGCCCCCCTGATCTCACCTGCTGGCTCCAATCAAGGCTGGGTGTGTTTTATGCCGACCAACCAATTTGAAGAGCATCACACCTTGAGTGGGACTCAAGCCCCTGTCCCCAGGTCATGAGACCAGAGCTCAATCCATACAGAGGTCAAATTCCTTCCCTCGTATCTGTGGTCAGTCACGTACACAGTACCCCAGGGCAACCCGGTTCACAGATAGGTGAGAGGACAAAGAGAAAGGAAAAAAAAAACCCAAAAAGAGGAGGCTGGAATGGAGTTCTTTCACAGGGGTGATTTTCTTTTTCAATATAGGTATACTGGTACGTACAAAGGGGTTAAGATAATTACAGCTTATTCCCCTTTCCTTATAGAAATAATATAGTATTGGTATAGAAATAATACTGATATACAGCACCCATGTACTGTTGTTGCTGTCCCCCTCCCTCTCCAAAAGGGTGAAATTACTTTAACAGCCTTGGTACAGTTATAATAATACAGCTTTTATCTTGCAGATGAGCTCCCAGGGATCTTCAGGGCAATCAGCAGCCAAAAACTAATTTAATTTGCATTTAGGAAAGGTGGAAGATAGATACAGCTATTCAAGGAAGTTTCATGAGCAGATCTTTTGTGGGGTCACAGCTGATGATACTACTGTGTCACGGGAACACATGAAGGTTTAGCTACTTTTGCTAATGCTGCATGTCCTCAGGATGAGAGTTGTGTCAGCAGAAGACCTGGTGTACTGAGGATAGGTGCTCAGGGCTTCTGATTGCTGATTTTGCTATGATGCAGCAGAAGCTTCAGTTTTCCCTTCTCTTAAATAGAGCTAATACTGACCCCACCAGCATGCTGTGAAGACTAATTCATTAATCTTTGTAAAGTACTTTTACATTTTATTATAGAAAGCACCACAGAAGAATGGTCTGTCATGGAAGTGCAGTAGGAAAGTAGATGATGTCTTAGAACAGTGGGGACCAACTTTTTTGGCAGGCATGCCACAAATTAGCCCTGCACCCTTTCTGAATGACACTCCAATCCCTTTCCCCTATGTGATCTTCTGCTCAGCTTCCTGCTCTGTGCTTCTTGCCTGACCTGATGCTCTGCTTTCTGCTCCCTGCCTTGTCTGCCTCTATGCTTTCTGTCCCCTCCCCAATCTGCTTTGTGCCAAACAGAGGTTGCCCGTGCCACAAGTGGCACGCATGCCGCAGGTTGGCTACCCCTGTTCTAGAATATGCCAGTGGCAGCTGCTTGACAGTTTTTTTAGGTAGGACACAGTGCCTTGCCTTAGCTTTTCATGGGTTCATTAATTGAAGGTAGTATGGAAAGTGTCCCTCAGTGCCAGATAGTAGCTGATAGACTGCTCAATTAAGTCTAGCAGTTGCTTACTCTTTGGAGATCTCTACTGGAGTGTCCTTACATGGAGCTTTCACCTCGCACATTTAAAAAAATTAGCTGTCGTGAATGATGCATTAAACTAGGATAAAATAAAAATGTGTTTATTTTCTCCGAATGGGATAGTGCCGCAATCGTTCAGTTCTTCACTGATCTCCAACCTGAACCCAGAATGGCCTTATTGAATGCTTTAATTGCAAGTTCTTTGGCATGTTATCTCATTTTGTTGAACAAAATCATGAGGACTGAAACATGTATGTATGTATTTTTACCCTTGGCATCCTGGCAGACAGAATCTGCAGATAAACTTTCTCAGAATGTGTGCCATTTCATGTAGCTTTATAATTGTTTTAAAGAAGGTACTTGAACACTGGCACCTAATAGCAAAAACATACTATTTTTAACGTAACCTTGAAAACTATTTCTGTATCGGGAAAAATAAAGCATATAGGGTGGCTGAAGCCAAGCGTAACAACTGGAATTCAAAACTGAAGCCTGGGTAATTTAATGAAGATTAGTAACAGTTGTAGCCATAAACTAAGATAAGGCTAATTAATTCTCAGGCTACAGGGCATAAGATGATAGCTAGGGAGTCAAGAAGGACTTCTCAATTCCACAATTTCACTACTGGTAGGATCATTGTGTGTGATGGGATTTGTTTGTTTTTTACTGCCTTCCCCTGAAGCATCAGTGAATAATAATTGTAAGGTAGGATGCCTGAGCATATAGAGCAATGCCCAGTCCCAGTACAGCAAACCTGTTGGATAGTTTACATGGTAAATAGCTTCATCCATACCATCTAACCAAGAGCCAGATGATGATGATGATAACTTCAGTCTAAAGCTATGTGTACACTAGAAGTACTTACAACAAAACCAGTAAGAACAAAAGTGCAGCAGGGCACACTGAAGTGAACAGGGAAGTTCACTTATCTTGGAGGTATTGTCATCTGTTGTGGTGGCAGCACAAATATATGCCCTAGAACAGGGAAAATCCAAGTAGTTTTTTGTTCCTGTTAAACTAGTTTAGAAGTTGAGACCAATTAGATTGAAGAACAAACATTGGACTTTTGGTACAAATCTAAAGTCAGTTTTATTATATGGGGCACAAACAATGGAGAAATACAGAGAGGAGAGGAAAAGACTTCAGATCTGTGCAGATTGCTGCCTGTGTCAATTTGTAGATAACAAGAGGCCTGAATGGATAATAAATGTGAAGCTGAGCAGGAGAACATGGGAGAGACCTAGCTACATCATCAAACCACTTCTGCGGCAGCAAGGCTTAACTTACAACAATGTAAAATAAGGTGTGAATTTAAACCCATATAACAGTGATTCTCAACCTTTTTAAACTCCAGAGCTTTTCTGAATTTAGTGGCACCCTCTGCAGATGAAGGCAGAGGGAGCCCATCCTTTTTGTTGTGCAAGGGAGATATGCCATGATACACAAAGTCCAGCAGGTGCCCCTGACCCACTGGGAAGTGCAGAAGCAGCTTTTACTATATCTTGCCTTCCCTTCCATCAGGCCAGGCTGCAGCAGGGCACCCCTGTCCTGCCTCAACTGCTTTCCAGATCTAGCCCTGTATAATGTCTTCTGGAAACAGAGGCACAAAGGGACAGTTCCACCTGGTAGCAGTGCAGGACAGCACCTTTAAAAGGATATCATAGCACCCTAAGGTGCTGCATCAGTCCAGTTAAGAATTACTGCCATATAGTTATACACGGATGATGTCTGTTGACACTTGCTCTGGAATGAGTGATTTTGTTTCTATTTAGTGTATGTCACTGTGGAAGAGGCCTAAGCTAAATGAGAAGTCACTGCTTCTGGAATTGCCAATGTCTATATAGAGAGTTTACTAATGTAACTATTTGTTTACTTATAGTGTATAACTGGGAAAAATTTCTGGTATGCGGGTCCTATGAGATGGGCAATGGACTAGGTATAAATAGTAATTTTTCAACATGACAAAAGAGATTAATGATGCGATGCTCTCAAAGGGCACTCTGAGACCTACACTGCTTGCTGACGGTCTGGAAAACGGAGGATAAACAGTTTCATGGTAAAATCTGCCAATGAAACAAGATTACTTAGCTCAGTGAGATTATGATGCACTCTAAACATTCTTAGCCAAGACGGGCAAGTAGGAGCATGGTGGAAAACAAAGTCTAGTGCTGAGAATTGCAAGGAAAAGCAAAGGGGAAGGAGCGATTTGAGCATGGGAGGCAGGGGGATGGCCTCTGAATAAGAACTTTCTAGAGTTTAAATGCTGCAAGCTGCAAGTGGGAGAGGAACAGTGGGAAAAACAGTGCACCTCGTCCCTTACAGAAAGGATGTGGACAAATTACAGAGAGTTCAGTGGAGGGCAATGAAAGTGGTTAGGGGGCTGGGACACATGACTTATGAACTGAGGTTGAGGGAACTGGGCTTATTTAGTCTGGAGGAGAGAAGACTGAGGGGGGATTTAATAGCAGCCTTCAACTACCTGAAGAGGGGTTCCTAGGAGGATGCAACTAGACTTGTTCTCAGTGGGTGCTTGTACATATGACAGGGGTTTAGCCCTCGGAGTTTTCTTCTATGCCCCTTAAATCGAAGTGGTGGGTTTTTAATTGAAACCCTCTGTTTCAGTTTTTCCATCGTGTTACAGCAGGGGGCCTGATCATTTTTTTTTTTTCTTTTTGGAGCTGGAGCCTGCCCACAGCCAGCGGTGAGCTGCTGAGGTTGGCGCCTCACCTAGCCTCACAGTACTCCCCATCCCACCACCTGAGCCGGCTGGAGGACACCAAACCAGTCTGCTTTTCCACTGTCTGTCGCTGCCACCTCTAAATGCTCATGTGCCGCACTATCCATCATGTTGCCCTCACATCCCGCCCAGACACCAAGTGGCAGGACCTGCTCAGTGAGGGCATGGCTGGGGCACCCCAGTGGCTTAGCCTATACTTTGCCTTCATCCCACAAGCCACTGGGGACCTCAGCTGGTGGCTCCTCCATGGAGCCGTCACCACAGGCATATATGCGGTGAGCTTCACAGGCCCTGGCACACGTGCAGGAATGATGCATGCCCCTGGCGGCTGGGGGGGCATGATGGCAGCAGGAGTGTGGTGGCAGTAAGCAGGAGCTCCTGCAGACGCCAACGACAGGGTATTAATAATGTTTGAAGTAAGTTCTTGGCTGGATGGGGATTTACGAAGTAGTGGTAATCCTGAATCATAAGAAAGATATATGGTACACTTGGCCCATAACCTCGTAAAGCAAGCAAGCACCCAGTACATTATCAGTATCAATCATGCAGGAAGTCCACAACAGTTTTTACACCAGCTCCACAGGCCTGTGATATTCCTTTTTGATTTCTTTAGGGATTATATTACTTTATTTTGGATTGAATTTGTGGCTGTGCTCTCCTTCCAAATGACTGCTTAGCATGAAAGAATGAGAGAGAGAAGGGGTTGGAAAACATGACTGAATATGGCTGAGTTTCTGATGGAATAGCCAGCCCCTCCCTGCCAGCAGCCACAGCTGGACAGCCCAAGGTTTGAAGAGAACTGGGAAAAACTGCAGACCAGCCCTCCTTTGTTTTCTGTGGGGAAATCTATAACCCATTGTCTGGGTTAGAAAACTTGGCATGCTTCTGTTACCTATAAAATTGCATTAGGCTTTTCTATTTCCTGTAGGGGATTATGAATCATCTGGACTTTCTATAATTCAGGGAGAGGGCTAGTTATGGACTCTTGCAGTGGGGGCTCTTAATTGCATTTGAAATAATCTGATTTTCTTGGAGATGAGAGCACTAATAGCCAGCAGGGAGGACCATGTATTCCAGGATAGATCCTAGCAGTGTTGCATGCCTGCTGTCTTTATATGAACACCAGACTGTGCGTACAGATTGTGATCCTGATTCAGCAAAGTACTTAAATCCATGCCTTACTTTAAACATGTGAATAATCCCATTGTCTTCAATTTAGCATTGCATGCTTGTTATTAGACAAGTACTGAAATACATTGCTATACGGTTGGTCAAAGTCTTTCCTGAGTACATGTGGCCAGGTCAGGTGTCTCTGTTCATGCAAACATCCAAGTTTCATGTACATTCATAAGCAATTGGGAGTATGTGCATATGTGTGGATGTACACACAAAGTGGGTTTGCTCACCTTTGAAAATCTTGGCTGGAATATTCTCTCAACTTTTACACAGATTTTTGCTGGGGTTTCACTGCTGTTCTTCAGGGCAAGCCTGAATGAAGGGAGAAAGTGTAGGCATTCATAGGAGAGCACATGTGTAAAGTTATGCAGATGAGTATTCCCATTGCTGTGACTGTTGGACTGTAAAACAGCCAGCAGGTGGAGTCATCTATACTGTATGCAGCAAGTTCCCAGAAGTTTAACTGGATTCAGGGAAATTTCAGATAAAAGGTGGGAATAGGGAAAGTGTAAGCAGCACAGAAGTGGGAGAATGTGGAATATACCACAGTTCAGAACCTCTGTAGCATCTGAGGACTGGTTGGTGGAGCTGAGGAGGGGCATGCGAAGATGGCTTAGACCAGTGGTTCAACCTTTCTTGTAGCAGACCCATTTTTTAAATATTAATGGCCAGTCCCAACCCAGTTCCCCTCACTCCTGACCCACTGCCCCCCGTCCCCAGGCCTGAGCCTTCAGTGTGTGGGGTAGAGGGTAGGTGTGGTGCCAGGGGAGCCCCGAAGAGCCCCTCACAGGCTGGAACTCTGTCAGCCTGAAAAGGAAAAGCCACCATTTCCCACATTTTTCTCCTTTAAAGGAGAATCCATTTTTAAAGTTTGTTGATCTGTTTTTAAAGTTTGTTCGTGACCCTTTCATAAATTCTTGTAATCCACTTTTGGGCTGCAACCCACAGGTTGAGAAACACTGGCTTAGACAACTTGCCACATCCTATTCTTGGTGTTATTCCAGGGTTCAGAGCTTCCAGGCATACTTTACAATCATTGGAATTTGCATTGGCTGCTTACAACCTCAGGGGCTAGGGACAGACATTCAAAAAGCCGGAGCCTGAATTGACTCAATCTTTGCAGGTTAGTCTAACCTGGCTAGGCTAAATCACTTTCTAACTGTACAGACATCCCAGAAATGCAGGCACATGCCTACAGTGGCTCAGGCTAGAAACTAGTGGGTGGTAAAACAGCCCTCTCTTCCTTCCACAGCACTCAGCTGAGGGGGGGACAGGGTGTGGCCAGGCCCTGGCAGAATGCTCTGATTAGCCCAATAGGGAATTGATAACAGTGTTTATCACCCCTGACTCAGTGTTTATCACCTCATTAAGAAAACAGAGGGACATTATCGGCTACCTGTTGATTCAGCATGGACAATAGCCAGCATGTGATCTGCTAGCTAGTAAACAGACACCTCTCCGCAAGGCGGAGGGGAGCAGGGAATTCCTACTTGGCAGGGAGTGGGGGAGCAGCCCACAGTCTCTGGAGCTGCAGCCAAGGAGCAGAGGGGAAGGGCCAGCCCTGCTGTAGAGCAAAGAGCCCTGCCCAGTCCAGAAAGCATGCCAGGATGCTAGAGGTGTCTGATCCATCTTAAACCAGCAAGGGGTCTGGGACAGACATTGCATAAATCGGTTTGACCCAAATCAGTCAAGTCTGATACTACATTCAACCAGGTTTATCTCGGGTGTTGGCCTTCTCCTCTGCCATGGTTCCCTGCACAAGGTACAGAGAGGAAAGTTGAGGTAGGAATTATTGTAGTTCCTCTATCCCAGAATCCCTCCATGCTGGAGAAATTCCCCTGTGCTCATGAAGTCTCCTTTAGAACAGATAGATCTATACAATACTGTATATACATTGCTGCATTTCTAAGCCTCTTTCTGATAAACCCATTGGTAAAAAGCACATGGATAAAAAAAAAATAAAAAAAAATAATCAGGCAACTAATTGGAGGAGGTGAACCTGAGGAGGGACCAGACAGGGTATGTTGATCTTAAGACAGACAACAGCAGTGAGGTCAAATATGTTCTACCTTTACAAAATGGGCAATCTTCAGCTTAGTGGACCATTTTACTAGTGTAGTGTATCCTCTTTGCTTTGTCTGACTGTTGGATTGTGGAATGTCTCTGGGGCAGGGTATTTGCCTTCCTTTTATTTATGTGTGAGTTAGTACATTGTGGCCATCACTGGAAACAAACAATATCTAATAACAATCGATATTGTTGTGTTTTTTTGGGAGTCCATGTAAACCAAAATTTTAACTTAAACGAACAAACCATCAAACCCACAAACCAGCCACTCATGTCCTATATACATTGCTGTGTCCATCTAAAGGTGTTACAGTTTAGAGCAGGGGCAGGCAATTATTTTGGGTGGAGGGCCGCTTACTGAGTTTTGGCAAGTCATCAAGGGCCACATGACTAGCAGCCAGGGGCAGATAAATATTAAAATTTCTACATTTTTTAGGGGCCCTGCAGGTCAGATAGAATGGTCTGGTGGGCCGCATCTGGCCCGCAGGCCACATTTTGCCCACCCCTTGTTTAGAGGCATTACTAAGATATAATCACCGAGACATGCCTACAGAGGATGTGGCTTGGAATTAACTGCCAAGCATTGTATCAGTACCAGACCATCAAAATAGACACCAGACACCATGATCTTCCACTGCAGTTTTGACAAGTTGGTAAGGATGTTGCCTGGCCCCTTGAAAGTGGGTAGAATTATCTTCAACAGCTACCTACATCCATGGTCATGTCTGCGTTGTATAGTGCAGCACTATTAGAGATACCCATGCTACCTCCAAATGAGCTGGTATGCCTACACAGCATAGTGCAGTGCTGTACAGTTACTAACTTGAGTCCCAGACTCAGTGTAAACATGTTGGCATTGCACTGTAGCTAAGCTAATAAGCTCGCTTTCTTGGGACTTCCTGCTTCTAGTTCCAGAGCTAGTGCATGCAGAGCTAATAGGCAGCATCTCCACATGATTCTGCTTTCTACTGTGTAGACCTACCCTACCTGGTTTATGTTCATTCTTGATGCCATCTGCTTTTACTGCAAATGAGCCAATCACTTCTGCGTCCTCACCCCTGAAGATAGATTATGATTAATTTTCCAGGCCTGATCTCACTATTTTTTGTATTGACATGACTTTTAGAGAGGGGGTTGTGGCAGGCCAGTAGGGGCGCTTCTGCACTGAGACACCCACCTTACTGCACCTGACCATCTACCAAGTGTCTCCCCTGGGACACCTACGACCAGCTGACCTCCTTCCTGAAGCACACTTGCAAGCCTGGGGTAACCACCACCACTGGGCTCTTGTCATTGCTCAGGCCCTGTACCCCCCCAGGGTGCACAGGCCTTGTAGACCTTAACCCCTGCAAGATCTTGGCATGCTTCCTTTAACCTGAAGCACAGAAAGTAATGTCCCTTAGTCAGCCAACCCAAGGGAATAAAAAGTCATGCACATTCCCTCTCAAACATGTACCACAAAACTGGTTATAGTGGATAACTTTATTGGGTATAAGAGAGTAGGCTTGGGGTGGGGTACAAGTCAGAGAAGTATTGAAAGAATACCCAGAGCAAACAGAACTGGCCTGATAGCCATTTAATATGCTTCTAAATTACTGTAACCTACCTTTCTAGTAATTTACTCACTTCAGCATCCCAGAAGAAAGTGAGAGTTGCAGAAATTCCCACTGCTGTGTAAATGTTCCAACACAGCTGTCCTTCTTCCTGGAGAGCCTCTCTCTTAAATAGCCCCCCTGATCTCACCTGCTGGCTCCAATCAAGGCTGGGTGTGTTTTATGCCGACCAACCAATTTGAAGAGCATCACACCTTGAGTGGGACTCAAGCCCCTGTCCCCAGGTCATGAGACCAGAGCTCAATCCATACAGAGGTCAAATTCCTTCCCTCGTATCTGTGGTCAGTCACGTACACAGTACCCCAGGGCAACCCGGTTCACAGATAGGTGAGAGGACAAAGAGAAAGGAAAAAAAAAACCCAAAAAGAGGAGGCTGGAATGGAGTTCTTTCACAGGGGTGATTTTCTTTTTCAATATAGGTATACTGGTACGTACAAAGGGGTTAAGATAATTACAGCTTATTCCCCTTTCCTTATAGAAATAATATAGTATTGGTATAGAAATAATACTGATATACAGCACCCATGTACTGTTGTTGCTGTCCCCCTCCCTCTCCAAAAGGGTGAAATTACTTTAACAGCCTTGGTACAGTTATAATAATACAGCTTTTATCTTGCAGATGAGCTCCCAGGGATCTTCAGGGCAATCAGCAGCCAAAAACTAATTTAATTTGCATTTAGGAAAGGTGGAAGATAGATACAGCTATTCAAGGAAGTTTCATGAGCAGATCTTTTGTGGGGTCACAGCTGATGATACTACTGTGTCACGGGAACACATGAAGGTTTAGCTACTTTTGCTAATGCTGCATGTCCTCAGGATGAGAGTTGTGTCAGCAGAAGACCTGGTGTACTGAGGATAGGTGCTCAGGGCTTCTGATTGCTGATTTTGCTATGATGCAGCAGAAGCTTCAGTTTTCCCTTCTCTTAAATAGAGCTAATACTGACCCCACCAGCATGCTGTGAAGACTAATTCATTAATCTTTGTAAAGTACTTTTACATTTTATTATAGAAAGCACCACAGAAGAATGGTCTGTCATGGAAGTGCAGTAGGAAAGTAGATGATGTCTTAGAACAGTGGGGACCAACTTTTTTGGCAGGCATGCCACAAATTAGCCCTGCACCCTTTCTGAATGACACTCCAATCCCTTTCCCCTATGTGATCTTCTGCTCAGCTTCCTGCTCTGTGCTTCTTGCCTGACCTGATGCTCTGCTTTCTGCTCCCTGCCTTGTCTGCCTCTATGCTTTCTGTCCCCTCCCCAATCTGCTTTGTGCCAAACAGAGGTTGCCCGTGCCACAAGTGGCACGCATGCCGCAGGTTGGCTACCCCTGTTCTAGAATATGCCAGTGGCAGCTGCTTGACAGTTTTTTTAGGTAGGACACAGTGCCTTGCCTTAGCTTTTCATGGGTTCATTAATTGAAGGTAGTATGGAAAGTGTCCCTCAGTGCCAGATAGTAGCTGATAGACTGCTCAATTAAGTCTAGCAGTTGCTTACTCTTTGGAGATCTCTACTGGAGTGTCCTTACATGGAGCTTTCACCTCGCACATTTAAAAAAATTAGCTGTCGTGAATGATGCATTAAACTAGGATAAAATAAAAATGTGTTTATTTTCTCCGAATGGGATAGTGCCGCAATCGTTCAGTTCTTCACTGATCTCCAACCTGAACCCAGAATGGCCTTATTGAATGCTTTAATTGCAAGTTCTTTGGCATGTTATCTCATTTTGTTGAACAAAATCATGAGGACTGAAACATGTATGTATGTATTTTTACCCTTGGCATCCTGGCAGACAGAATCTGCAGATAAACTTTCTCAGAATGTGTGCCATTTCATGTAGCTTTATAATTGTTTTAAAGAAGGTACTTGAACACTGGCACCTAATAGCAAAAACATACTATTTTTAACGTAACCTTGAAAACTATTTCTGTATCGGGAAAAATAAAGCATATAGGGTGGCTGAAGCCAAGCGTAACAACTGGAATTCAAAACTGAAGCCTGGGTAATTTAATGAAGATTAGTAACAGTTGTAGCCATAAACTAAGATAAGGCTAATTAATTCTCAGGCTACAGGGCATAAGATGATAGCTAGGGAGTCAAGAAGGACTTCTCAATTCCACAATTTCACTACTGGTAGGATCATTGTGTGTGATGGGATTTGTTTGTTTTTTACTGCCTTCCCCTGAAGCATCAGTGAATAATAATTGTAAGGTAGGATGCCTGAGCATATAGAGCAATGCCCAGTCCCAGTACAGCAAACCTGTTGGATAGTTTACATGGTAAATAGCTTCATCCATACCATCTAACCAAGAGCCAGATGATGATGATGATAACTTCAGTCTAAAGCTATGTGTACACTAGAAGTACTTACAACAAAACCAGTAAGAACAAAAGTGCAGCAGGGCACACTGAAGTGAACAGGGAAGTTCACTTATCTTGGAGGTATTGTCATCTGTTGTGGTGGCAGCACAAATATATGCCCTAGAACAGGGAAAATCCAAGTAGTTTTTTGTTCCTGTTAAACTAGTTTAGAAGTTGAGACCAATTAGATTGAAGAACAAACATTGGACTTTTGGTACAAATCTAAAGTCAGTTTTATTATATGGGGCACAAACAATGGAGAAATACAGAGAGGAGAGGAAAAGACTTCAGATCTGTGCAGATTGCTGCCTGTGTCAATTTGTAGATAACAAGAGGCCTGAATGGATAATAAATGTGAAGCTGAGCAGGAGAACATGGGAGAGACCTAGCTACATCATCAAACCACTTCTGCGGCAGCAAGGCTTAACTTACAACAATGTAAAATAAGGTGTGAATTTAAACCCATATAACAGTGATTCTCAACCTTTTTAAACTCCAGAGCTTTTCTGAATTTAGTGGCACCCTCTGCAGATGAAGGCAGAGGGAGCCCATCCTTTTTGTTGTGCAAGGGAGATATGCCATGATACACAAAGTCCAGCAGGTGCCCCTGACCCACTGGGAAGTGCAGAAGCAGCTTTTACTATATCTTGCCTTCCCTTCCATCAGGCCAGGCTGCAGCAGGGCACCCCTGTCCTGCCTCAACTGCTTTCCAGATCTAGCCCTGTATAATGTCTTCTGGAAACAGAGGCACAAAGGGACAGTTCCACCTGGTAGCAGTGCAGGACAGCACCTTTAAAAGGATATCATAGCACCCTAAGGTGCTGCATCAGTCCAGTTAAGAATTACTGCCATATAGTTATACACGGATGATGTCTGTTGACACTTGCTCTGGAATGAGTGATTTTGTTTCTATTTAGTGTATGTCACTGTGGAAGAGGCCTAAGCTAAATGAGAAGTCACTGCTTCTGGAATTGCCAATGTCTATATAGAGAGTTTACTAATGTAACTATTTGTTTACTTATAGTGTATAACTGGGAAAAATTTCTGGTATGCGGGTCCTATGAGATGGGCAATGGACTAGGTATAAATAGTAATTTTTCAACATGACAAAAGAGATTAATGATGCGATGCTCTCAAAGGGCACTCTGAGACCTACACTGCTTGCTGACGGTCTGGAAAACGGAGGATAAACAGTTTCATGGTAAAATCTGCCAATGAAACAAGATTACTTAGCTCAGTGAGATTATGATGCACTCTAAACATTCTTAGCCAAGACGGGCAAGTAGGAGCATGGTGGAAAACAAAGTCTAGTGCTGAGAATTGCAAGGAAAAGCAAAGGGGAAGGAGCGATTTGAGCATGGGAGGCAGGGGGATGGCCTCTGAATAAGAACTTTCTAGAGTTTAAATGCTGCAAGCTGCAAGTGGGAGAGGAACAGTGGGAAAAACAGTGCACCTCGTCCCTTACAGAAAGGATGTGGACAAATTACAGAGAGTTCAGTGGAGGGCAATGAAAGTGGTTAGGGGGCTGGGACACATGACTTATGAACTGAGGTTGAGGGAACTGGGCTTATTTAGTCTGGAGGAGAGAAGACTGAGGGGGGATTTAATAGCAGCCTTCAACTACCTGAAGAGGGGTTCCTAGGAGGATGCAACTAGACTTGTTCTCAGTGGGTGCTTGTACATATGACAGGGGTTTAGCCCTCGGAGTTTTCTTCTATGCCCCTTAAATCGAAGTGGTGGGTTTTTAATTGAAACCCTCTGTTTCAGTTTTTCCATCGTGTTACAGCAGGGGGCCTGATCATTTTTTTTTTTTCTTTTTGGAGCTGGAGCCTGCCCACAGCCAGCGGTGAGCTGCTGAGGTTGGCGCCTCACCTAGCCTCACAGTACTCCCCATCCCACCACCTGAGCCGGCTGGAGGACACCAAACCAGTCTGCTTTTCCACTGTCTGTCGCTGCCACCTCTAAATGCTCATGTGCCGCACTATCCATCATGTTGCCCTCACATCCCGCCCAGACACCAAGTGGCAGGACCTGCTCAGTGAGGGCATGGCTGGGGCACCCCAGTGGCTTAGCCTATACTTTGCCTTCATCCCACAAGCCACTGGGGACCTCAGCTGGTGGCTCCTCCATGGAGCCGTCACCACAGGCATATATGCGGTGAGCTTCACAGGCCCTGGCACACGTGCAGGAATGATGCATGCCCCTGGCGGCTGGGGGGGCATGATGGCAGCAGGAGTGTGGTGGCAGTAAGCAGGAGCTCCTGCAGACGCCAACGACAGTGTCATCGTTGGGGGGCAGGCGAGCCCCAACCAGACAAACATAGACACCACCAGCAGCATCAGCATTGGCCAGCGGTGATCGCTGACTGCCCACAGATGCCGCTGCCAGTGTCAGCGGTGGGAGTGGTGAGCAGTGACCACCTGCAGGTGGTGGTCCCCCTTCTTGTAGGGGGTGCACCGCCATGCTCAGGGGGTGCACGTGCACCCATGTGCACCCTCTGTGCGTCACCCCTGCGCACATGACACTCAAGTGCACCAGGATGCAACCCCTCCACCTCCTGACCCTCCTCCTTAGGTTCTGGATGAATTTCACCCCCACACCTTTTTATTTTTGGGCACTCCATTCGCAGCCCCACCAAGTCCCAGGACTTCCTGGTCAACCTCCTCCTGGCCCTGGCCAAGTGGGCCCTGTACATAACTAGGAAGGAGGTGCTGGCCAGGAAGGTGCCTGGGGAATGCGGGGCTGCTTTCCTCTCACTCATCCATGCATGTTTCCGGGCAGAGCATCAATGGGCAGCATCCACCAGCTGCTTGGATGTCTTTGAGGACCAGTGGGTGCGGGATGGGGGGCTCTGCTTAGTGTCGTTCCCCGCCCCGGCGCACTTATTTTCACATTTTGACCCTTTAACCCCTGGTCACTCCTATCCTGCTTTTTCCTCAGTTGTCCCCCCCCAGAATTTAAAAAATGAGTTGCGTCTTTCACCCTTTGGCTTCACACAGTGGGGGCTATTAGTTAGATGGGTGGGCCTTAAGGCCCATGAAGTGGCAGGGGGTGGGGGTGGTGAGTGGCTGGACGCAAGGGGTCCCTTGGCTGTGGGGCCCCCTGTGGCCGCAGGTTTTGCAGGATAGGATGGGCTGGCCCTGACCCGGCCCGCTAGCAGCCCATGGCCCTGGGGTGCACCGCCACCGTGGAGGGAAGGACTAGTTCCCCAACAGATCAGGGGCCACTTGGCCTGCCGGCAGCTCAGCCTCTGGCCACGGGAGACGCAGGCAGGCTCTGCCAAAATACAAAAAGAGGATTGGGCCATGACTGCAGGGGTGACATGTAGGGGGTGGACGTGGGTGCATGTGCATCCCCTGAGTGTGGTGGTGCACCCCCTACTAAAAGGTGCTGCCAACACTGTCGGTGACACCTGTGGGCGGTCACTGCTTGCCACCCTGCAGCCGACACCACCGGTGCCATCTGTGGGCGGTTCGCAATCCCCACTGGTCTGTGGGTGGTTGCTGACCCCTGGTCGGCACTCGCCCCCACTCCCCTCCCCTCCTGCCACTGACAGCGCCTGCAGGAGCTTCCCTGCTTACCACCGCTGCACTCCTGCAGCCGCCATGCTCCCCCAGCTGCCGGAGGCATGTGTTGTTCATGCATGACTACTTCGGCCTTCGGCAGGCTCCTGTGGCTGGCAAGATGCCTGGGGCCACCTAGGAATGGGCTGGCTTGCCCCCGGGACAGCGCGGGAAGGCTGCAGGAGAGTGGCTGGGTTAGCTGGCAGATGGAGAAGGTATCGGGGATGGTGCACAGGGCGCTGGAAGCCCGGGTGAACTGTTAGCTGGCCAGGTGCTGCCCCAGCTCAGAGGTGCCCAATGCAATGCTTCCCTGAGCCCACCCAAGCTTCCAGCGCTTCGTGCACCATCCCCGCCACCTCTTCCAGCTGCCAGCAAACCCAGCTGCCCTCCTGCCGCTGTCCTGCACTGCCCTAGGGACAAGCCATCCCATTCCTGGATGGCCCCAGGCATCCTGCCAGCCGGAGGAGCCTGCTGAAAGCAGAAGCAGAGAAGGGCCCGATCCTGTTTTTCTATGGAGCCTTCTTGTTTCTCCTGCAGCTAGGGGGTGGGGAGTTGACAGCTGGATTGTTGCAATTTGCAATGTTGCAAACTACTACATCCAGATGTAGTTTAGTTTGCAACCATGCAAACTCACTTAACACCCTCAAAAGTCTTGCACATGCAGTGTGACGCCATTAAGCCACACAAAGTGACATTTTTGTCATGCGGACATGGTAATGGTGTCATGTATACAAGTGCCCAGTGGTGGCAGATGACAGAGCAAGGAGCAATGGTTTCAAGTTGCAGCAGGGAAGTTTAGGTTAGATATTAAGAAAAACTTTCTCACTAGGAGGGTAGTAAAGCACTGGAACAGGTTCCCCAGAGAGGTGGTAGACTCTCCATCCTTGGAGGTTTTTAAGACCCAACTAGATAAAGCCTTGGTTGGGATGATCCAGTTGGGGCTGGACCTGTTTTGAGCAGGGGGTTGGAGTAGATGAGCTCCTGAGGTCCCTTCCAGCCCTCATTTTCTACAATTCTATTATTCTAAAAACCCTGGCCGGACCCAGGTCACTGTCCCTGTGTGCGATCACTGTCTGCCACCCTGTGACCCAGTGATGCTGGGCTAGACAGACCTGTGGTCTGACCCAACAAGCAGCAGTTCTTATTCCAGGGGCCTTGCGGGGTCAAGTCGAGGGGTGGAGGCCAGGAAGGAGACCTGTTTGTTGGGGCCAGCTCAGCCAAACAGCTTCTGAAGGCTTTATGGCAGGGGGAACAGCGAGCCCAGTCTTGTTGTGTAAAGAGTAAGAGGGATTATTTGTAGCATCGTGTGGGGCTGAGCTGGCCCTGCGGGGTGTGGGGGTGTGTGTTGGGAAGGATGTGTTGGGGTGCGCGTGTGGAGTGGGATGTGTGGGGCTGTGTTGACCTGGGTGGGGTGTGTATGTGCATGCGTGTGTTGGGGTGTGTGTGTAGGGATGTGTGGGGTGAGCTGGCCCTGGGCATGTGTGTGCATGCCTACGTGTTGGGGAGGATGTGTGAGGGGCTGCGCTAGCCCAGATGGGGTGTGTGTGGATGTTGGGGCTCGTGTGAGGGTGAGCTGGCCCGTGCGTGTGTGTTGGTGGTTCCTGGGGTCATGAACAAGGCGTGACCCCAGCGGCGGCGGTGGGAGTGCGGTGGCAAGCGGGAGCTCCCGCAGACGCCGCCGGCACTGTTGGTGGGGTGGTGGCGAGCGCTGACTAGGGGTTGGCGACCACCCGCAGACGCTGCTGGC